>NC_135311.1:143383267-143664391 GCF_048772815.1 Callospermophilus lateralis | reverse complement strand
GAGGAAGGCTGGCACAGCAAGCCACCCCGGCGGCGCCGGCTTACCGGGCCGCGGGGCCCCCGCCGGGCTCCAGACGCCGCGCAGCTCCACGTCCGCGTGCCTCCCGCTCCCGCGTCGCCGCCTCCGGGGCGCCCTCGGACTCGGACTCGGACTCAGAGTCGAAGCCTGAGGCCAGGAATTCGTCCACCGTCAGCTCCGCCAGGCGCCTGCGGGTCACGGAGGGTCACAAGGCGCCAGCCCACTAGCCCCAGCCTTCGATAGGGGAGAGGACAGCCCGGAGCACAGGCTCCCGCCAGGAATACAGCAGACTTACCTCCTGCGGATCCTCGCCTCCGCCATGACGCCGAGCCCGCCGCGTGCGCCGCACTTCCGGCCCCAGAAAGCCGTGCGCTACGGCACTACCTCCGGGTCGGCCCCGCCCCCGGCCGAGCCCCGCCCTGTCGCTGGCTCTGCGATTCTCGACTGCGTAGCCGGTGGCTTCCAGGCGGGAGGGCGCGTTCGCACCCTCAGGGCCTCAGGTGGGTTCTGGCACGGCTCTGGCATTCATTCGCCCAACGCGGCCGGGCCAGGTCAGAGCTCTGCGTCCTCCTCCGTGACACGCTGAAATAACAACTCCCACCTGGGGAATCGAGGCCCTGTCCGCGGCCCACCCGTGCGTGTGCAGGGCGCTGACACCAGACAGAACGTGCGACAGTGGAGACTTCTAAGAACACACAAACCAATGACAAGCCAAGGGTTTAATGGAGAAAACAATGAAAACAGAAACGGCAGGGATACAGATAGACAGTCTGACAGGAATCAGAGCATGCTGGGAGGCGGGACTCGCTTCGCCTGATGCGAGGTCGGAGCAAGAGCCCTGTGTCCCTCGCTGGACGGTCAGCAGCCCCTGGCAGCACCATCCACATTCCGTGCAGCGAGGTCCCACGGAAAACGCACCCGAGTGTCTGGCCAGGGCGCCCCGGGCTGGGCGGAGAGGATGCATTCCTCCTTCTAGGCTGCGGGTCTGCGGGCCTGGACGGCTGGACCAAAAGGCCAGCGTACGGCCCAAGGCTTGACCCACCACAGCACAACCGGCAGGTGGCTGGCCATCTGGGGCCCGGAGCTTGTCCGCCTGGGGCAATACGCGGGGCCCGAGGGCTACGAGAGGAATCGATCCGATGGTGCGACGCCGGGCTGACCCGTGTCCAACGCGGATCCTCGAAGCCTCCTCGGAGCGCGAGAGATGGGGCGGGCGGCGCCGAGAAACAGCGTCTGCAGCCGGGGAGGCGCGCGACGCTGAGGGGCCACTGCTGCTGAGCATCCTTCCAGCAGTCGCGCTCGCTCGTCCTGCGCGCTTCGCGGCGGCAGTTCGGTGGCTGAGCTGATGCAGCCGCGCGGCGAGCGCCCGGCCGGCAGGACGCAGAGCCCGGAGCACGGCAGCCCGGGGCCCGGGCCCGAGGCGCCGCCGCCGCCGCAGCCGCAGCCGCCGGCGTGAGTAGGGCGGAGAGCGGGCGGCGCCGAGGACCGACGGAGGGACCGGGGGACTCGGGAGAACGGCGTCGCCCGAGAGGCTGCCGCAGGCCTGGGTCGTGTGAAGTCCGAGCCCCTCGGTCCTTCGGCCACGGCAGCGGTTCTGGGAAGTCCTGAGTGCTGCGGGGGGGGGGGGGGGGGGGGCAGGGGTGCTGACCCCTGGAAAGAGAGGCCCTAAGCCCCTTGCCTGCCCTTGAATTCCTCCACAACGGGAGGTCCACCTGCTGTACCGGGGCCAGGGGTCTCTTTAAAGCAGGCTTTGGCCGGTTCCCTGAGTACACCTCCCACATTCCCAGTACTGCTGAGGCATGGGAAGGGTGGCTGGCAAGGCAGGAGCCCTATCCTTAGAAGGGTCGAGGATACCTGTCTCTCAAGGGGAACAAGAGATGGGTGAACTTAGTAGCTGAGAAGGGAGGTGGGCAGAGGAAGCTGGACAGTCAGGGCAGCAGTGTCCGGGTGATCCCCCAGTGGGAGTAGGCTTAGAAGAGAGTTTGGTCTAGCTCCAGGGTAGCTCCCTGTACAGGAGGGGAGGTCTTGCTCCAGGCGGGCAGCATTACTAGGTGGGCCTTGATGCAGACGTTATGGCCACTGG
Organism: Callospermophilus lateralis; assembly: GCF_048772815.1. Taxonomy (NCBI): domain Eukaryota; kingdom Metazoa; phylum Chordata; class Mammalia; order Rodentia; family Sciuridae; genus Callospermophilus; species Callospermophilus lateralis. Next base: position 143,662,290 of record NC_135311.1, on the reverse strand, counting down.
ACTGCTGGACAGATGGCTGACTTGGCTGCCCTGGCCATACCCAGAAGTCTGGTGGAACAGAGGAGGTGGGTGAGCAGCCCCCTACAGGGCTAACCCTGACCTGGCCCTGTCCACCTGCAGCCCAGAGGCAGAGCGAGCACGGCCCAGGCAGGCCCGGCCCGCAGCCCCCATGGAAGGTGCCATGCAGCTACTGAGCCGCGAGGGCCACAGTGTGGCCCACAACTCCAAGCGGCACTACCATGATGCCTTCGTAGCCATGAGCCGAATGCGGCAGCGTGGCCTCCTGTGTGACATCGTCCTGCATGTGGCCGCCAAGGAGATCCGTGCACACAAGGTGGTGCTGGCCTCCTGTAGCCCCTACTTCCACGCCATGTTCACAAGCAAGTACCAATAGTCTGGGTGGCACTTGGGGGCTCTCTGCAGCTCTCCCGGGACAGGTGCCAGCCTGACTACTGTCCCCACAGATGAGATGAGTGAGAGCCGCCAGACTCATGTGACACTGCATGACATTGACCCTCAGGCCTTGGACCAACTGGTGCAGTTTGCATATACCGCTGAGATTGTAGTAGGCGAGGGCAACGTACAGGTGAGGCAGTGTGCCTCCTCCCAGGTCTCCCCATGCCCTGGCCCCTCACAGGCCTCTCCCCAAACCCTCCAGTTACTTTCACAGCCTGGGCACCTCCCACCAGACCCCATCTCCATGTTCCACAGACGCTGCTCCCAGCTGCCAGCCTGCTGCAGCTGAACGGCGTCCGGGATGCCTGCTGCAAGTTCCTGCTGAGTCAGCTGGACCCCTCCAACTGCCTGGGCATCCGGGGCTTTGCCGATACGCACTCCTGCAGTGACCTGCTCAAGGCAGCACACAGGTATGTGCTGCAGCACTTTGTGGACGTGGCCAAGACCGAGGAGTTCATGCTGTTGCCGCTGAAGCAGGTAACCTGCCCACAGGGCCCAACCCACACCCTGCCCCTTCCCACCCCAGCACCCTCCTTCACCCCTTGCTCTTTGTTCCCCAGGCCTCGTTCCCAGCTTCTGACCCATGCCCACCCTGTGACCTGTCGCCTGGGCACCCCCAACCCTGTTCCCATCTCCTGGCTCTACCCAGGTCTTTGCCTTGGACTCTTCATCTCATCTCATCCTTAACAGCCTCTGCTCCTAAACCCCAGTCCTGGTTCCATGTCCCCAAGACTATTTGGGATCTAGGCCCCCAGGAACCAATCCACAGCTCCTGACCCTGCTGGGCCCCTTCCTGTAGAAACACTGACCCCACCACCACCTCCAGACCCTCCCTCCCAGGTACCTTCAGGGGGCTCCCTGGACTCGCAGGACCCTCCCCAGATCTCATGCCTGAGGACCCCTATCCCCAGGTGCTGGAATTGGTCTCTAGTGACAGCCTGAATGTACCTTCAGAAGAAGATGTCTACCGCGCTGTCCTGAGCTGGGTCAAACATGACGTGGACACTCGGAGGCAGCACGTTCCAAGAGTAAGGCCAGGCCTCGGGACCCCTTGTGGTGTTGGGGAGGGACCATGGTGGCTGAAGCCTGGGTGTGCCTCATGGAGTCCCTGGCCTCTCCCGTTCAGGGACACCATGGGGGCAGTGCAGGCATCTGTCTCAAGAACCCATCGTACAGGTGGTACAGGCATCTGAGCCAGGGTCTCAGCCCTGGGGCAAGTGTGCCTGAGGGTCCCCTGACCTTGGCACTCCTGCCCCAGCTGATGAAGTGTGTGCGGCTGCCCTTGCTGAGCCGCGACTTCCTGCTGGGCCACGTGGATGCTGAGAGCCTGGTGAGGCATCACCCTGACTGCAAGGATCTGCTCATTGAGGCCCTCAAGTTCCACCTGCTGCCCGAGCAGAGAGGTGTACTGGGTACCAGCCGCACACGGCCCCGGCGCTGTGAGGGTGCCGGCCCTGTGCTCTTTGCCGTGGGTATGCCCATCCGGCCCCTTCCTCTGACACCCCTGCCCTGGCCATACCCAACACAAGCCCAGCCCACCACGTTGGTCAGGTCTTGACCTGCTCCCTCCTCCTCCATCCAGGGTCTCTCCAGGCCCTGTGGAGTGTGATCCACCCCCAGAGTCCCAATTCTCTTGCTCTCAGGCTATGCTAGACTCCCACTGGTTGCCTCCCAGTGCCTCTCCTCCTATCCTGTCACCTCCCCTTTCCTAGGTGGCGGGAGTCTTTTTGCCATCCATGGGGACTGTGAAGCATATGACACTCGAACTGACCGCTGGCACGTAGTAGCTTCCATGTCCACACGCCGGGCCCGAGTGGGAGTGGCTGCTGTAGGAAACCGGCTGTATGCTGTGGGCGGGTAAGCATAGAGGCCAGGCTTGGGTCCGAGGCTTGGCACATGCCTGCTAGGCCTTCCTTGACCAGTAGTGGACCCCTCTCCTAGCTATGATGGGACCTCAGACCTGGCTACTGTGGAATCGTATGACCCTGTGACCAACACATGGCAACCTGAGGTGTCCATGGGCACGAGGCGCAGCTGCCTGGGCGTAGCTGCCCTGCACGGGCTCCTGTACGCAGCTGGCGGCTACGATGGGGCCTCCTGTCTCAACAGGTAGTAGCTGGGGTTGAGGCCCCCATGACCCTGCAGGGTGGCTCGGCAGCAGGAGGTGAGGCTGTACCAAGTTGTGTCTGATGGGGGATGGCAAGGGTACTGCCTGCCCAGGCCACCAGGGTCCCCAGAGCCTCTTTACCTAGGCCAAGCAGTTCTTAGGCCTGGTCTCTCCCCATCCCTTTTCCTTCCTGGGGTCCTCTCCTCCAGTCTAGGGCTGGGCCCAAAGGGGACACTTGCCCAGGAATACCCAACCAGGCAGCAACCCATGCCCACCCCGCAGGTCCTGCTGTTGGCTATGGTAGGACTTGAGTCAGAGTCTTCGTGGTGGCCTCCTTGGGGTTTAAGCTGTTCCCTGGGGGAGGGCAGGTCCTGGGGCTGGACAACCTTTCTGTTGTGGCTACGGGTCAGCAGCAGTCTGGTGCCCACAGCGCTGAACGCTATGACCCCCTGACGGGAACATGGACATCCATCGCTGCCATGAGCACCCGGAGGCGATATGTGCGCGTGGCCACACTCGGTGGGTGAAAGGGCCTGCTTCCTGTGGTGCCCACCCTCCTACCTGCACCCCCCACCCAGCAGGAGCACCAGGGTATATTGCCTTCCGCAGATGGGAACCTGTACGCTGTGGGTGGATATGACAGCTCTTCACACCTGGCCACTGTGGAGAAGTATGAGCCCCAGGTGCATAGTGCACCCCATGGCAGTCCCCCAGCCCACTGCTGCCTGGGGGTTCCACCCTCAGGCCAGCCATTCATATCCACCCTATCTCACAGATATCCTGCCTGGGTTAGGGTTTGCTTAGGGGGATGGGTGGGGTGCCCTGGTTGTGTCAGCCTTCAGCTCAGGCCTCACCACCACAGGTGAATGCATGGACCCCGGTGGCCTCCATGCTGAGCCGGCGCAGCTCTGCAGGTGTGGCGGTGCTGGAGGGCGCCCTGTATGTGGCGGGGGGCAACGATGGCACCAGCTGCCTCAACTCAGTGGAGAGATACAGCCCCAAGGCCGGCGCCTGGGAGAGCGTGGCACCCATGAACATTCGCAGGTTTGCAGGCCAGGTTGGGCCGTCGTAGCCAATGCAGTAGATCAGCTCCACTGTCTCCACTCCACTGGGGACACCCATCCCCGCCCCCGCTCCTCCTGTGGCCCCGCCCCTGGCTCCTCCAGTGGATCTGCCCCGACCCAGTGGCTCCTCCTGTGGTCCCACCCACACAACTTATTTGGCTGCCCATCCCCAGGAGCACACATGACCTGGTGGCCATGGACGGCTGGCTGTATGCTGTGGGCGGCAATGATGGCAGCTCCAGCCTCAACTCCATCGAGAAGTACAACCCAAGGACCAACAAGTGGGTAGCTGCCTCCTGCATGTTCACACGGCGCAGCAGTGTGGGCGTGGCCGTGCTGGAGCTGCTCAACTTCCCGCCACCGTCCTCGCCCACGCTGTCTGTGTCTTCCACCAGCCTCTGACACACAGCAACGACCACAGAGAGGCCCCGCTGCCTCCCACATGCCTTAAGCCCCTCGGGTCGACCCCAGCACCTCCCTCTCCTCAGCCATGTGTCAGGGGCTGGACGTGGCCCCACCAGAGACGTCCTGCACCGTCTCTTCATGTCTCTGTTCACTCCTTGTTCCTCTATGTGTGTGCTGTTTATTTATTTACTCACCTATTTATTAATTCATTATTTATTGATGGATGAGCACCGCTGCAGTTACCAATTCATATGTTTACTCTCAAAGCGTGGGCACTTGTGTGCACAGGGGACCAACTTGCCCTCCGAGTGTCCTCCACCCAGTTCCTTGTTCCAGGCAGTGAGGGGTGATAGGGTGGCCACTCGCTGCAGGGAGGTCAGTGGCCCAATGGTACTCTATAGACCCTGGGTCAGGAGCAGCATAATAACCAGAGTTGGTGGAGCCGGAGCAGGGCAGGGATTTTTAAGCATGTGCAGACAGGTAGTCTGGGCCAGGTAAGGGCAGTGTGCAAAGTTCAGCAAGGGCTGTCCCCAGGAAGGGCACGAAGCAGGCTCCCTTCCTGCATCCTGTGTCTGCAGTGTGGTGTCTTTTCTGGGTCTCACATGGGGCTGGGGCACATGCACTCAGACCCTACTCAGCAATATGAGCCATCTTGAACAATAAACATGTTTTTTGGGCTCCCTGAGCCAGAGACTAAGCGTCCATCTCTGGCCCCTTTTAGCTCTTCTGCCTTATGGAGGTGCAGCACAGCCTGGGGTCCTGTCTGGGCTCCAGTATGACGTTCTGTGGACAAGTGTGCAGCTTGGCTGAAAGGGAGCATTAGTGCCTGGGGACTGCAAGGTAGCACTTTTGCAGGGGGAGGTAGGGGAGGTGGGCTACTAACCTGGTCCTGAGAATTCCCTGTGATATTCCAGGTTTGGGGGTTGGGGTCACTTGTGGAGGATAGGCCCTCCACGCTGCCGTTACTGTCTGGGCACCTGGGAAATGTGTGACCTTCTTGCATTTAGTTAAGTCTTGGGGACTATGACTTATGCTTGGAGTGAGGCTTGGCCCCAGGCTTCTGGCTTCCCCTTCCCCATGGTTGCAAACTCCTGCTTCTGTGGCTGAGGGTGAGCACACTCTTGACAGTTCCTAGTGACTCAGACCAATTGGGATAAGCATAAAAACCGGATATGTGCTCAGGTTGGGGGGTGGGCAACTAGAAGGGAAGGTCGCTGGATTCCTAGGCTTTAGTGCCCAGTCACCCCCAGCCTGAACACAGGCAGGCGCTACTGATCCTCTTGTCCCCATCTGAGGAGATGCCCTTTTCCTCCGCCCCAGAGCTGTTGAGAAGAACCCAGCCGGGTCCATCGGGAGGCGGGGCTCAGGTGGAGCCAAGCCCCGCCCAGAAAGGCTCCTCCCCCACCCCAGTAGGCGCGAAGAGTCCCACGGCCCCGCCCGCTCACGGGAGGCGGGGGCAGGAGGATCCCGACCCGGGGACCCAGACCTGTCTACCGGCTCGGTCCCGGCCAGCTGCCGCTTGGACCAATGGGGAACAGCCACTGCGTCCCGCAGACCCCCAGGAGGCTGCGGGCCTCCTTCTCCAGGAAACCCTCGCTGAAGGGAAATAGGTGAGAGGGGCGGCCGCAGCCACCCGGGAACACGGTCTCCCTCGACCCGACCGAAGGCCGAGCCCCAAACCCCCTTTCGCTTGTCCCCAGAGAGGACACCTCGAGGAAGCTGGCGGGCCTGTTCGGCTCCGAGGCTGGCCCCGACGGGGACGCCGCGGCAGACAAGATCTTCTACTACATCCCGGGGACGGTGAGCCGAGGGCGTGTCCCGCCGGAGTGGCAGCTGCCCGCGGAGTTGAGGCGTTGAGCGCCCGGCCGTGTGGCGAGGCCCCCATCTGTCGCCAGGCCTGGGGTCTGAGTGCAGCTCTGCGCGCTCTTCTGTGCCGTATGCCAGCGTGCGCGTCGCAGTTTTGCACAGCTAAGGGTCATCCCAGTCAGCTCAGGGGATTTCGATCCCAAGGGAGGTGAGGAAGTGGACACTGTCCCGCCCTGGGAAGCTCATCCGCCGAAAGTCTGGCCCAGAACGAAACCCAGACTGGGACTGAGTCAGTGGTGAGCCGTGCGCCTGGCCTTTGGGCGGGGCCTCTGAAGCTTCGACACACTTCTCAGGGGTAGGCGGCGCCAGGTTAGATCTCCAGCTCACCGGTTGCATCTATGTTGCAGTTCTTTGGGTGATGTGCTTGAGAAAGTAAAGGGTTTCAGGCGCCAGAGAGCCAGCTGGTCACCTTCTGCAGGCCTTAGTTTCTCCTTCAGGGTCTCGCAGGAAAGTGCTCCCAGATATCCACTGCCCACTGCCATCCTACCTCTGCTGGTGCCTCCTGCCCCAGCACAGAAAGGAAGTGACCACTAAGCACTTGTTAGGCTACTTCTCCTGAAGGAACTGAGGGTGCCCCTGTGGGACGATGGACTGGCTGAGTAGAGGAGCCCTAGCCTCTTTCCCCAGCAGCTGGCACTGGTTTGGGCAGAACCTAGACTGAAGCTCCCTCCTGTGGGACCCTGCCCACGGATCTTATGCTGGAAGTGGGGGCGCGGACTCTGGGCCAGGACTGAAGCAGCTGGCATGGGCTCCCAGAGCCTACCTTTCTCACTGTCCCACCGGCTGGGACCCCGTGTCATCCCCTGTCCCCTGTCTAAGGTCTCAGGGCTCTTGCAGTCAGCTGCTGGCTTCAGAAACTGTGCTGCCTCAGAGAAGGGGCTACATCTCAGACCCTGACTCTCTCTGTTCAGCCCAGGACAGGCAGTGTGACCCTGGAGGGAGTCCCATGAGGCATGGTGCCCCTAGTGGTCCTCCCTTGGAAAAGGGTCAAGACCCCTTGAGCCCTGGGAGATAGGGGCCAGGGAGGGCCCTGGCCAGGCTTGGACAGCATCCATGCTTCCATCCCTACTGCAGTTCCTAGCTGTCCTTCCCAGGCCCCAAGGCTGACCTAGGCCCCAGGACCAGTGGCATAGCCCTTACGGATTCATGGCCTATTTTTTCGAGAGTGTCATCTGGAATCTTCCCACACTGGGTGTGGGTGCAGAAGGCCCCACCCAGAGGCAGAGAAGCCGGGGGAACTGTGATCTGTCTGTTCACATTCCTAGGCTTGCCCAAGGGGCAGCTTGGCTTGGCCAGGACACAGCAGCCCTGCAGGTGACCCAAAGGTGACCCCCAACAGAATTTGCCCCTAGGCTAGTAGGTCACAGTCCTCTCCAGTCCCTTAGCACCTGACTCCTATCTGACCCTGGCTCTGATATCAAAGCCCCCATTGGTAGAGAAGGAACTCTCTGCCAGGACTACCTAAGTGCTGTGTAGACATTGGCCCTTCTTCCTTCCCTTCAGCATAGTACATTGACCCCCCCCCCCCAGCACGTTCCAGGCCCTGGAGACTCAGCAGTGGCAGATAGACAGGACGACTAAGTAGAAATAGAGTAAGTCAACTGTGGTCAGGCAGCCAACTAGAACAGGAAAGGCTGGAATTTTAGAAGAGTGTGCAGCCAGGGAGAAGGTGAGAGCTGAGCAAAGGCCCGAAGGTTGTGATGTGGAGAGTCAGTGCTGAGTGGCCCCAGCCAAGGGGACAGCCCGATTCAGACATGTGCCTGATTTGAGAGAAAGAGAGGGAGGGAGAGTGGAGGGGCAGGTCGCAGAGAACCCTTAGTCATTGCCGTTTTTGTGTGAGAGACTGAGGCCCGTGCTCGGTATGCTAGAGCAACTAGCACTTGAGCACCCAGAACCCGTGTTGGTATCCAAGCAGGCTGCAGTGGGAATATTACACCAAGGAAATTGGTGTATATTACAGATTAGGGCTTGGGTTTTTGCTTTTTTTTTTTTTTTTTTTTGTCTGTTTTTGCTTATAGAATCAGGTATTAAACATTTACCAGTTTATTGGTAAAAGGCAGGGTTTTATGCCCTATCTCACCCAGACACCCCAAAACTCCTTTGAAAAGTCTGGGGAGATTGAACAAACAAAACAGAGCTGCAGAACCAGGAGGTGGTGAAGCTAAGGGTTGACTCCACCAAGTCCCAACTTCTCTGTCACTGCTAGACCAGGTAGCATGGACTGGGGAGCTGTATTGTGTGCATATGGTGTATTCTGCCACCATTCCATGTATACAGGCTGTGTGCATCTGCCTGTGTGTGTTGTGTGGCCTGGCATGGACAGATCAGGACTATATGGGTGGCTGAGTAATGGGTTGGGGTTGCTGGCCCTATCTGGCCACTCCCCAAGCCCTACTCCCCTAGGACTTTCCAGGCCTGGAGAATCAGCCGGAGAACTTGGAGCAGCCCATCCTGAGTGTGTTCAAGAAGGGGCGGCGGAAGGTGCCCGTGAGGAACCTGGGCAAGGTGGTACACTATGCCAAGGTCCAGCTGCGGTTCCAGCACAGCCAGGTGGGGGCTGGGGGGCAGGCTCAGGGACCCATACCCCACCATCCTGTCTGCCCCAGTCCCTCAGATGGGCATCTGCTCTCCCCAGGACACCAGTGACTGCTACCTGGAGTTGTTCCCTTCCCACCTCTACTTCCAGGCTCACAGTTCTGCAGGACTCACATTCCAGGTACGGGGCCTGGGCAAGGGTGGGGGAAAGGCCCCTGAGAGTTCCTGCAGCTGCTACTACCTGTTCTCTGGCAGGGGCTGTTGCCGCTGGTGGAGTTGAGCATCTGCCCCCTCGAGGAGACTGGAGAGCATGGCTTCCAGATCACAGGTATGTGAAGGACACTGGCCTCCCAGCCAGGGCCACGGATCAATCTGCACAGATCCCTTGGAGAGGGACCTGTGCTTGGACTCTGGGGCTTCAAGCTTGGGCCCACCTCAGCCCACACTGCTCCTCCACCCCCAGGCCCACTGCCCGCCCCACTCCTCGTTCTCTGTCCCAGTGAAGATGAGCTCCGCTGCTGGCTCTACCACTTGGAAAAGCAGATGGCCCTTGTCGGGGGACTGCGGCACTGCCACTCTGTGCCCCCGCAGGTCAGTGTCAGGAACCTGCAGGCCCCTCCCCCCTCTTTCCCTGCCAGCCTACCCTGATGGCCTCCTCCACAGGGCCCCTCAGGGGATGAGCTCCCCTGGTCCCTGCAGCGCCGTCTGACCTGGCTGTGGAGGGCATCTGGGCGTGAATCTGTGGGCAGTGCCATCTGTGCCTCAAGGGTCAAGCTGCAGCACCTGCCTTCACAGGTGGAGGGGATGTGGGCAGGGTAAAGGGGGAGGTGGGGCAGCCCCTGGCGCCCAGCCCTACCCATGCTGTCTTTTGACCCCTTGCAGGAGCAGTGGGATCGGCTCCTGGTCCTGTACCCAACGTCCCTGGCCATCTTCTCTGAGGAACCAGATGGGATTGCCTTTAAGGTGGGCCCTCCCCAGGGTGGACCTGCCCAGGGAGGCATGCTGTGTGGAGTGGGGGCGGCAACTCGGGGAGAACCTGTGTATCAAGGCCTGTTGGGACAGAGCACAGGGCTCCACCCGTCTGGCTCACAGCCTGGTCAGCCTGATCTCAGCTCCGAGGTGAAAGAGTTCCTCCCTGGAGCACCTTCCTCATCCTGAAGGGCCCTCAGCCACCAGCCAGATCATCGCCCTTGGGCAGGTGGCATGAGGTGGGACCCTCCTGGGAGTCATTGGTATGTGCTCCTGCTGCCTGACGGGAGTGTGCATACATGCCAGTGAGCACGTCACTGGTGCACACTTAGGAGACACACAGGGGCTTCCCTGCCTGGGGGTCATTCCCCATCTGCTATGTGAGTTGGTGAGCAGACCTGGGTGATGATGTCCCCAGGAGAGACTTTAGCTGCCCTACTTCCTCAGGGAACTGGCCTTGGTGCTGGACTGTCTGGGTGCCCAGCCCAGCTCTGGAAGACTGGGGGATGGGGCCAGGCAGGGGCTGGAGCTGCTCCCAGGAAGGCATAGGCCTCACTCACTGCCCACAGGGGGAGTTGCCACTCACTGCCATCCACATCAACCTGGAAGAGAAGCAGACCCGCTCGTTCCTGATCTCAGGTCCGTTCTGACCCAGACTCTGCCCCTGCCTTGGGGCCAGGGGGAAGGGGAGTGAGCCTGGTGGACAGCCCAGCTCTTTATGGGGACTCTGTGGGGTACACCTGTGCTGCCAGGCCCCACCTCATGGAGTCTGTGTACAGGCCGACTCATCCATACCATCCGGGTGGTGTGTGCCAGTCATGAAGATTACCGCCACTGGCTGCTCTGCCTCCAGACGGTTTCCAGACAGGATGGGGGCCCCCTGCTGCTCAACCCTGAGAGCTTCCCAGGCCTGCAGGGGCCCACACAGGTGAGGGGCAGCAGAAGGACCTTGGCTCAGGCCCTGGGGATAGAGGGGTGGGTCCAGACATGGGTGGGTGGGGAGAGGGATTGGCCACCCAGCTCATCCCGACTGCCCAGGTCACAGGTGGTGTCCGCGGCTCACTTTCCTCTGATGGACGGACCAGCTGGGATTCAGGGTGCCCAGCGCCCCCCTCCAACCGCACCAGCCACTCCCTCCCTGAGTCCTCAGTGCTGTCCACTGCAGGCTGCCCTGCTCCTACCCAGCCTGCACCTGTGAGTACCTGGGGGAATGGCTGAGGAAGAGGGGTAGGAAGCATGAGGCTTCTGTGTGCCTGGGAGACTGGTTCCCACGCCTCGTCAACCTGAGCCTGGACCCTGGTGCCTGGGTTGGGGAGACTTAGACTGGAGGGAGTGCCATGGGGCCTCAGAGAATTGAGTGGGAAGGGTCAAGAGAACTTTCTGGAAGGTTTTGGTCCCCCACAGGGCCAGCCCAATTCTGAATCTGACTGTGCCAGCATTGGCCAACGGAGAGCAGATCTGAGGCGCAGCAGCCGGTCCAGGGGCCAGGCCCGAGGGGAGCTGCCTGGTCCTGCCGTACCACCACACATGCATCTGGACCTGACCAAGGTGGCCCAGCCCTGCAGGGTGGCTTTCCCTCCTGCCCTGCCTCCCTGGCCTGGTCTCTCAGCCTGGCTGGGCCTGCAGGTCCCGAGGCCTCTTTCATGCAGAGAGAGGTTCTGCTATTTCTAACTCAGGGACTGTCTCTTCTACACCTTCGTTCAGGTGGGCAGGCTGGGCCTGGAGTGTGGCCCAGAGGCCCCCGAGCAGCCCCTGGAGGCACCACACTCCCCGCTGTATGCTGACCCCTACACCCCACCTGCCACTTCCCATCGCAGGATCGCAGATATCAGGGGCCTGGATGAGGTCAGTTGCCTGCTGGGGACAGGGCTGAATGTGCCGCAGCCTGAAGTCAGGGAGAGGCCAAACCCTGAGGTTTGCTATGATGGGAGGCTAAGGGGGGTGCCTGGGGCGGGAACCCCTGTGCTCCCTGGTGGCCCTCACCCAGGGCCTCACGTTACCCCCATTCTCCTGGCAGTTCCTCAGTGCAGTACGAAGCTCGCCTGGACCAGAGCCTTGCAGCCCATTCCCCTTGGTCCCTGTGTCTGTGCCTGTCTCTGGTCCCTGCTCTGGACTCTCCAGCTCTCCTGGCCCCCCAGCTCCCCATTTGGTCTCCCAGAAAGGAGCCCTGCAGTCCCGAGCTGCTCGGAGACACCGGGGTCCCATCAAGAACCAGGGTCCACAGCCCCCAGATTCCCCTCAGCTGGTGAGTAGCAGCCCCCACTGTGGGCGGAGGAGTGAGGAGGCCCAGTCCCTGGGCCCAAAGGTGCTGGGCAGACCTAGAACTTGGAGGGAGCAGGAGAGAGAGAAATAGGAGAATGTGGGGCCAGCAGGACCAGGAGACAAGGATGGGAGGGCTGTGGCAGTTCTAGGCTGGTCTTTATGCTCCTTCCCGGGGATCTGCCCTGCTCTCAGACTTGTGGTTTGGGGTTCCCAGGTCTCCCCTGCCAGGGAAGTGCCACCCAGCCCTCTGCCACCTCCCTCAGGTGAGTGGGGTTCCTGCCTCCCTGGGGGTAAGTGTGAACCAGGATGTAGCTTCCTGCAGGCTGACGGGTCTCTGCCCTCCCTACCAGATGGTGACAAGACTTCATCCTCCTCCCACCAGAAATGGCCACGGCTCAGAAGGCTTGAGGCAGAGGGGGGGCTCATCCAGTGGATCTGATGGCCCCTGGCCAGGGCTGCTTGTCAGAACCACATCTGTCCAGTTCTGACCCTGGAGAGGGACCTGCAGTCACCTAATCTTTTGACCCGTGTCAAATCCCCAGCGTGGGTCTGACCCCAGCAAGTCAAAGGAGTGTCCAGGGCCTGAGGGCAGATGGGCAGAAGCTGGAATAGCTAAGAACCGGCGCCTCATCCCTGGGGACACCCTGGCTGTGTGGCTGACCACCACCCAGCAAGGGTCTTCAGGGAGTTGCTGAACATCTGCAGATGCCATCTGCAGCTCTGCCCTCAGGGAGGGAACTTAACCTGGAAGTTGGGGGCCACATGGATGTGCAGGACAGAGGGCTAGGTCCGGTTGGCAGGGTCTGAGGGTGTGAGGTTGGAGCATGAGGCTCCTGGGTCTCAAGGTGTGAACCAGCACCGGCAGAGGCATGAAGGTGTCCCTCAAAGTGGGCGGGGGTGGGGGTCAGTGCTTGGGTGTATGGATGGGGCTAGTCAGACACTGATGCCATAAACAAGGAAGAGAGAGGAGACTTTATTGGTGCTGTCTACCTGTGTCCTCCACCAAGGAACCAGGAACCTCCCAGCATCCTGAAGACCCTGTGCCCATGCCCTGGGCAGACCCCCTGCCACGGCTCTGCCACCTCTGGCCCCACTCACCTTCCCACCCCATCTCTGACTCTCTCAGCCTTGACCTCCACACCAGCTGACCCATGGGAGCAGGGACGATTCCAAGCCAGGTCCTCATGGGTGAGGCCACCAGGTTCTGCCTGAATCCTCATCCAGGTCTCCTCAGAGAGCCAAGGTCCTGCCCCATAGACTCCCCACCACAGGGGCTGCAGCAACCACTGGAGGTGTCTGGGCGTCTGCCCAGGTCTACCCACCACCACTACCTCGACCACGTCCTTGGGGCTCAGGGTTCAAGAGGCTCCTGTGAGCAGGGCAGATGCCCCAGAACATGCCCCCAGCTCCTATGGCCCCTAGCACCCCTGTCCTGACCCCACCCAAACCCAGCACTCCTTGCCCCTCTGCCACTCCTGATTCCAGTATCTTCTCCTGCCACTTCCCCCCAACCTATAACCAGATGAAACACAATGCCCAGTTAAGTTAGACTTCAGATCATCAACAATGATTTCTTAGTGTAAATTTATCCCAAATATTGCATGTCTGAAATTCAAATTTAACTGGATGCCCTGTGCTTTTCATTTGCTAATTCAATACCCTATTAACTAGTTCCCTGCTCAGTCCCTACCCACCCAGAATTCCAAATTTCCTTCCTCCAAGGGGAGGGGAGCGGCCTCAGCCCCTGGCTGGGCCTCAGGTGGAGTCCAAGGGAGCCAGCCCCACAGACACTGGCTCCCTCCTGGACGCCCTGGAAGACAGGGGTCAGAGGGCAGGGAGGAGGGCAGCACCTCCTGGCACCATGCTTGTCTCCTGTCCTGTGTCTTCGTGGTCCAGGTCTGGCTGCTAGGAGGTGGGACTTGGGCTGCGGCTACAGCTGCGGCTGGGACTGCGCCCACGCCTCACACGCCTGCGGAAGTAGCGGATGGCAGAGATGGTGCCAAGGTTGGCCAGCAAGACTGAAAGAGAAGCACAAGGTCTCCTGGTGCCGGCTCCTGCCAGTCATCCCCTTCTGGCCACATGACTCAGTCCTCAGAGGGCAGGACAAGGCCAGCAGGACAGAGCAATGGGGTGGAAGCCGGTCAGCAGGGGAGAAGCAGAGTTGGGGAGAACCTGTGCCTCCAGCGCACACCTCCTCCCCCCGTGCACACCTCCTCCCTAGGGGCCCAGGTGAGGCTGAACAAGGAAGCCCCTCCTTCTGACTCCTAGGCACAAGCTCCCTCTGCCCCCAGAGCCCCACACCTGTTTTCCAAGCGTCCGGGGTATGTAGATCTGACGTTCTCACAGCCCAGGTGGCAAAAGCCACAAACACCAGACACATGTCATTCTGACTGAAGGGAGAGGAGGCCAGGGGACTGCAGAGCTCCCCTAGGAGAGAGAAGTACACCAGAGCTTGACTGCTGCACCCTGAGACACGCCTGCCAGGACACGTCCACCCTGACACATGTGCCCTGAACACATCTGCCCTGGGCACGCCTGCCAGGACATGTCCACCCTGGGACACGTGTACCCTAGCACACCAGTCCTAAGACTCACCTGTGCTGCCATCACCTGCCTCACCAAGGCCCAAGTCAGAGCACCCCCAGCACCTATCCTGCTAGAGGTGATTTAGAGACGGGCTTTCCCAGCATTTGGGCCTGGACTCAGGTCAAACCCCTGAAAGGCCATGGTGCCTGGCCTCAGCCGCCCCATGTGGACCATGTCCTGGGATTCCTGGAGCTTGCCCTGACCTCCCAACAGGTTCCCAAGGCCCCCCCACCCAGAGGCTGATGACCCAAGATCAGGCTCCATCCCCACCCCCATAGCCCTTCTGGCTGGGCTCCCTGGACAGTGTGTTCCCAGACCCGGATGGACTTAGGGCCTAAGCAGAACGCACCTGCCCGCCTGACTGCCAGGCTGAGTTGTTCCACTGTGGCTGGGCTGGGCTCAGGCGAGATCCTGGGCCCCGCTTCCCTGGGGTGCTCCGAGGCCCGCAGCTGGAGAAGGGATGGCAGCACACCCCCAAACCCATCCTCCTCAAGGAAGTGTTCGTAGGCCTCAGGGATAGAAATGGGCACCAGGTCACCAGGGGGTGCCACTGGCACAGCCTCGACCCTCGGGGGCGGGGCTGCAGCTGGGGAACAGCACCCCTGAAGCCGGGGCCTCTGGCCCTGGAAATCCCGGAAGAAGAACTCGCATGTGTCCGGCCACTGGACTTCGCCTAGGGCCTGGCTGGCTCCCTCCTCTGCCACGCTTTCGTCCTCCTCTTCAATGGTGTCACAAAAGAAGAACTCATAGGCCTCTGGGAGGGTCACCGCAAAGCTGCTGCCCAGCCCAGGCCTCACTGAAGCAGAAGGGGCAGGGGGCGGCAGGTGCTTGAGGATCCGCGGCTGCGGGGGCCGGGGCCCGACTGCCACAGCGTTCCAGGCTGCAGACCCCTCATGGCCCCCCATTGCCATTCTGAGGGCTGAGGGCCGGGGTGTGACTGGTGAGGGTGGGCCCTCGGCCTCTGCTGACCTTGGCTTCTCCGGTCTGGGCACTGCCATAGAAAATCGTACCTTCTTCCTCTTGGGAGCCTGCATGGGGCCCTGCAGGGGCTCGCCCTCAGGGGGTCCTGGGGTCCCTTCAGAGGGCTGCTCTCTGGGCTTCTCTTGGGGTCCCCCAGGAGGAACAATCACCTCTGTCCCCACAGTGTCAGACCCTGCTTGGGGGACAGGGGCCCAGGAGGGCTCAGCAGCACTGGCTCTGGGGGCAGGTGTGGATACAGGTGCTTCAGACTCAGCCTTGGAAACAGAGTGCGGCAGAGCTGTGCACGGCAGGGCCACAGAGACAAGAGTAGAGGAATCCACCACTGCTGCATGCAGGTCCACACACACTCTTGGTGTGGAGACAGGTGTAGATCCAATCTGGACACGCTGAGGCTCAGAGGCAGATGTAGACATGGCCATGTCAGGTTGAGGCTTGGAGGCAGGTGTAGATAAAGCCTCATCAGGTTGGAGTTTGGAGGCAGGTGGTAGACTTTCAGAGGGAGATGTAGATGAAGTCATGTTGGGTTGAGGCTTGCATGCAGGTGTAGACAAAGTCACATCAGACTGAGGTTTGGAGGCAGGCACAGACAAAGCCACATTGGGTTGAGACTCAGAGGCAGGCATAGACAGACCCACGTTGGGTGGAGGCTCAGAGGCAGGTGTAGATGAAGCCATGTCAGACTGAGGTTTGGAGGCAGGTGCAGAGAAAGCCACATCAGGTTGAGGCTCAGAGTCAAGCATACACAGATTCATGTTGGGCTGGATCTTGCAAGCAGGTATAGACAGACCCATGTCAATTTGAGGCTTGGAGGCAGGTATAGACAGAGCCACATCTGGCTTAGCCAGGGAGACATTTGGATGAGTTTCCTGAACAGATATGGATACCGTGTGTAGCTCAGCTCTAGGAGGTATTCTGATCTGGTCTGTACCTTGCTCAGTGACAGGCACAGGTGTACACAGACCCCAGCCTGGCCCTGGGCTGGCAGCATTCTCAGGGGGACAAACACTCAGCTCCGGAGCACCTGCAGAGTCTGGCTCCAATGTGTCCTGCTGGGCTCCTGCTGTCAGCTTTGCTGCCCCAGCCACAAACCCCTTGCCCCTTGACCCAGCCAGGCCCTCCTCAGGCCTGGTCTCAGTGGGCAGCAGGGAGCCCAGATGGGCAACAGCAGGGCCTGGGGCTCCTGAGCGCCCTCCCCCCTTTGTACCCACAGTACGTCTCTTCTTGCGCCCAGGGCTCCGTGCTGGGGCTCCAGGGCTGTCGGGGGGTTTCTGGGAGGTGGGGCTGAAGCCAGGAGACTCGGGACTCCGAGGGGGCTCACCAGGGGGGCTGGGGGCCGGGCCCTGCAGGAGCCTCTGCATCTCCTCTCTGGAAGCTGCTGACCGTGGGAGGACTGAGCACTGACCGGGAGGGGCAGCACCTGAGCCAAGGGACAGAAGAGCTTCTGACTGTGCGGACGTGCCGGCTGCCTGCTGACCAGGTCCCAGAGCCAGGACAGGCTCACCCTGAGACCTTCTGACCAGCTGTCCTGTGGCCACGGCGTCCTCCTCTTCACAGCTCTGACAGCCCCTCCTCCTGGGAGCAAGCTGCCCAGTAAGAAGGGGTGGGGGCCCAGGGGGGCTGCTGCCACTGCTGTCCCCTTGGTCAATGTCACTGGACAAGAGCTCATCTCCAGAGGCTAGGCCAGCCTGCAGGAGACCACACTCATCAGCAGTGGCAGAGAACTCAGCCCAGTCCTGGTCACTGAGCTGGACGCTGTACTGGAAGTTGTCCATCATGGGTCAACAGAGGTGCTGGAGAGGCAGCAGAACTTGGGGCCGAGTGGAGTCTTCACAGGTCCAGGCTCTGGGCACCAACCTGCTCACCTGGCTACCACCCCACCCACCCCAGGGGTGCCCCCCATCTCCCTGGTACACCATCTCCACCCTGAAAGAAAGCAAAACCCTTTCTTCTGAGTTAAAAAATTCCTCGGCTCCCACTTGCCTTGTCTCCTAATCATCTCTAAATGGTAACTTTATCACAACACACTGCCACTGTCCTGCAATCAAACCTGACCCTGGATTCATGGCATTCCCCCCCCCGCCCCCAGCAGCCCTGAGCCCGGCTCAGCAGCCCTTCTGACCTGACTGCCTCTGCTCCCTCAGAGCAGACTGCACCAGGACGACCGGCCAGGGATCAGGGCCCCTGGAGGTGGTCAGCCCTGGGCGGTCCCAGCATGCTCTAGTTGGCAGCAGGTCATAGACTGGAGGCTGCAGTGTCCAGGAGGTGACCAGCCTTGGGCAATGACCTTCACCAGCTTTGGCTGGGACAAGATTCCTCTGGGCTCACCAAGGTCAGAGCTGGCTCAGGGGTCAGCAGGAAAACCTTGGGCTGGATGTTACAGAGCAGAGCTGAGTCCCTGACCCCCAATGGCCCCCTCACGTTATCCTCAGGATCTGCACCCCTGGCTGAGTTCACCTGAGCTGTGAGAGCCAGCCTCTGCCTCCATGGGGGCTGCTCTTAGGCTCTTGGTGAGACTCTGGCAGACCCAGAGGAAAGGAGGTCACTGGCTGGGACAGTCCTGAGCCAAAGCTGTCTGGAGGCCAGAGTACGGTGGCTTTCTGCCCACTGACTCCAGCCCTCCTCTCTGGCCGGGGGCTGTCTGCTAACGGGAGCCTTGGACAGGAGTGTGGGGCTGATCACATCCTACCTGGTCTAGGCAGCCAGACGGGCAGTGGAACTGGGAGTTCACACAGCCCGTTCCAGGGCAGCATGGTGCTAGGCTCTCCCTGCAGGCTCCACCCCTACTGCCCAAAATACCTCATCCCTGGGCACACATGACTCGTGCCAGTCAGGGCTCAGGCCACAAATAGATGGCATTTGAGGAGCCTTCAGTTACGTGATGGACGTTGTCCTGGTGCAGATCCAGGCCCAGAGTTGGTGCCAGCAAAGGTCACAGCAGACTCTGGCCAGAGAATGCTGACCAGTGACCAGCCCTGCACAGGCCTCCCTCTGCCAGGCAGGAGGCTGCCTGCACCTCCATCTTACCACGAGCCTCAGGCCCATGTGCACCCTGCCCCCAGAGTGTCTCCCGCCCAGCTTTTCAGGGCAGGACTGTGCCTCCCTGGCCTACCTCCGGGGATCACAGAGTCCCCCCGAGGCACTGCTGAACCTGATGGTGGACTTGAGAGCAGGTGGGGGCATTCTTTGCTCTCTGTGGAGGCCTCCCGTGATGGGCCTCAGAGAAGGTCCGGGAGGGCTGGGGGTACAAAGTGGTTCATTCCTGACTCAACTCTTGTGGACAGACCCAGGACGGGGTGGTCTTCTCCTCAGGAAGAGTCTGGCAGGGCGATACAGAATCTTTGCAAGCCCCTGAACACTTCTCTGAAACTCATCCATTCTGAGAGGGGAATCAGGATGACCCTTATTCCTGAAGGTTATGAGGCACAGAGAGGGTGAGTAATGCGCACACAGCCACAAAGTCAGTGGCAGAGTTGGGTCACGTGACCCTGTCCTTAACCCTGCTTCAGCTGCAGAGCAGGGGCACCCTCCAGGTTCTCTAGGGCAGGATTGGTGGCCATTCTCAGACAGGACCCGAGTCAGCGGACAAGAGGAAAAGCAGGGGAGCCAGACAACATGCATCTGAACAGACAGGGAACAAGCTCATTCACAAGCAGCATGTTCTAGGAGATGGAGCAGGAGTGCCCAGAGGGGCCCAAGGCCTCGATGAGCCAAGGGGCTGCAGGGTCCGGCAGGAAGCTGACGGCAGGCCAGGTGGAGGGCTGGCTCTTTGATCTGAGTGTGTGTGCCTGCAGGAGGTGCTGGGAAGTGGGTGGCAAGGCAGACTTCTGCAGAAGGGTGTGGCACTGAACAGGCACACCTGGGTGGGCAGCCCACCTGCTTTTATCCCTAATGTAGTGCTGTACCCTTGCACTGATAGGAGTGCCTTGGGGTGACAATCTATGCAACTAGCTACTTTTGACATTGGGGTAGTCGAGAGAAGGGTTGTGGTTAAAAATGGCTACAATTGGGTCTCTACATCCCAGTTGAAACTAAATACTATATTCCCAAAATGGACCTCAAACTTTCTGCCTCTCACCAGCTGCCTGGGGCAGGCCAGCCCAGCCTGGCTGGGCTGTGAGAGGACCCTACCCCACCGAGCTTCGAATCTGCTCCCCACCTCCAGGCTGCTCATGGTTCAGGAGCCAGCCATGCCAGAAGGGGCTGCAGTGGAGCGCCCAGCGAGGGCTGGCCACGTGCACATCTGCCGTGTGGCTGTCTGCCTGTGGGTGAGGTGGCCCAGCTGGCGGCTGTGCAGGCATGACTGCTGTGAACATTCTGGAGCTTTTTCAGGAGCCCTGGGTGAGCTGTAGAAGGTTCTGCCCAGGGAGTCCCCAGTCAGTGTGCCGACACATCCCCCAATCACAGGGCAGGGGCTCTGTGGCCTCCTTTGGGCATCTGTCTCTGCAACGCCATCCAGTTACTGTGAGGGTCAGACTTCATCACTGCTGCTGCGTGGACGTGCTTCTGTGGTGCGCCCATACCACTCTGCGCCTGTGTGGGTTTGCAGTGGACGTGCTTCTGTGGTGCGCCCACACCACTCTGCGCCTGTGGGGGTTTGCAGTGGACGTGCTTCTGTGGTGCGCCCACACCACTCTGCGCCTGTGTGGGTTTGCAGTGGACGTGCTTCTGTGGTGCGCCCACACCACTCTGCGCCTGTGTGGGTTTGCAGTGGACGTGCTTCTGTGGTGCGCCCACACCACTCTGCGCCTGTGGGGGTTTGCAGTGGAAGTGCTTCTGTGGTGCGCCCACACCACTCTGCGCCTGTGGGGGTTTGCAGTGGACGTGCTTCTGTGGTGCGCCCACACCACTCTGCGCCTGTGGGGGTTTGCAGTGGACGTGCTTCTGTGGTGCGCCCACACCACTCTGCGCCTGTGGGGGTTTGCAGTGGACGTGCTTCTGTGGTGCGCCCACACCACTCTGCGCCTGTGGGGGTTTGCAGTGGACGTGCTTCTGTGGTGCGCCCACACCACTCTGCGCCTGTGGGGGTTTGCAGTGGACGTGCTTCTGTGGTGCGCCCATACCACTCTGCGCCTGTGTGGGTTTGCAGTGGACGTGCTTCTGTGGTGCGCCCATACCACTCTGCACCTGTGGGGGTTTGCAGTGTCTCCTGTTCTACCTTCTTTGTGCTGGGTGCTGGGATGGAAGCCAGGGCCCGCAATGTGGGGCAAACATCATTGAGCCACATCCTCAGCTCAATTAAGTTGACTTTTGATGAACAGAAGTTTTTAATTTAACATAGTACTTTTGCCAACAATTGTTGCTTAGTACTTTTTCATTTTTTTTTAAGTAATATCTTTATTTCATTTTTTTAAATGTGGTGCTGAGGTTTGAACCTAGTGCCTCACGTGTGCTAGGCCAGCGCTCTACCACTGAGCTACAACCCCAGCTCCACTTCTTCATTTTTTAAAGAACTCTTTGCCTGCTCCCAAACCACAGAATAGTCTTATTTACACAAATCTTCATCGCTTTATCTTCCACACTTGGATCTGCAGCTGCCTGGCACTGGTTTTCCTGGGTCATGGCACACTGTTTCATGTCCATATGGCCCTGGGGCCCAGTACCACGTCCTGCCAGGCAGGGCAGTGGCATTTGGTCACATCTCAGAGGCACCACGTGTGTGTGAAGGAGCACACAACCAAGTCCCACACGGCCCACAGGGAGATGGAAAGACTGCAGGGATCTTGGGGCAGGAGATGGCAGGATCTATCACAGGCTTTTAGATAACTACCGGCCGTCCCTTGGAGAGGGAACACAGGGCCCAAGGGAGGCAGGAGGCCGCTCCAAGCTGGGGAGGGGAGCTGTGGGCAGGGCTGGAGGAGAGAGGGTCAGCAGGTTTGAGGAGGACAAACCTCGTCAGTCAGGTGGAGCTGACCGAGCCTTCAGAAGAAGGCCCTTCCTTCATTCCCATGCCCTGTGAACCTTCCTGGTGGTGGCCTGCCTCAACACAGGGAGGAAGAATGTGCCACGTTCACGACTCAGCTCTACTGTGGAGCCTCCATTACTGGCAGAGACACCTGCTCCGTGGGCCAAGTGATTGGGTGAAGAAGAGATGGCCAGACCTATCCAAGCAGCTGCGTCCCCTACTGCACAGGAGGGAGTGGGTCAAGGAAGAGTGCTGTACCCCTGACTACCACTAGAGGGCATCAGGACTCCTCAGCGAGAAAGACAACCTTAAAGCCACTCTGCCTGGGGTCCCTTGGTCCTGGCCCCTGCCATCCAGATAGGAGAGGGATAAGATGGAGGTTCCTGGGGGATTGCCACGCCCTTTCCTGAAACCATGTGGTCCCTTTCAAGCCCTTGAACTTGAGACAGCTCTCAAAAGCAAGAGCTAACTTTCAATGAGCAACTAATGCATTCCATGCTGTCTTAAATGCTCATTAAAGCTGGGCATAGTGGGGCATGTCTGTAACCCAAGTGACTGGGGAGGCTGAGGCAGGAGGATCTCCAGTTCAAAGCCAGCCTCAGCAACTTAGGCCCTAGCAATACCCTGTCTCAAAATTAAAAAAATAAAAATAAATAAATTAAAAGAGGTTGGGGATGTGCCTCAGTGGTTAAGAACACTTAGGTTCAATCCCTGGCACTAAATAAATAAATAAATAAGCTTGGCAAAGGGTGGGCTTCTTCCTGTTGTTTTGAAATAGTTTTACTGAGGCATAATCATGCATAATAAACTGTAAATATTTAAAGTGTACTATGTGCTAGGCTTTGACATATGAATATACTCAGAAATCATTGCCATAATCCGGAGAGATGACATCTCCTTTGCCCAAAGGTTCTTGTGCCCCTCTGTGATTCCTTCCTCCCTCCTAGGGAACCATCAGTCTGCTTTTCGTCACTATGAAGTGGCACATGCTTGTTCATACAGTAAAAAAGAGAACAGTATGCCTGACGTGGCCATACAGTATTATTTTGAGACTCAACCATACTACTGCATATATCAAAATTAAAAAAAAATTTAGTTGTAGATGGACACAATATCTTTGTTTTATTTATTTTTTTTTGTGGGTGCTGAGGATCAAACCCAGTGCCTCACACATGTGAGGCAAGTGCTCAACCACTAAGCTACAACCCAAGCCCCATATCTATTTTTTTTAATGATAAATATTCTATTGTTGGATATATCACAATTTGCTACCACTAATTAATATGTTGGTGAACATTTGGGGTATTTATAGATGTTGGCTATTACTTATAAAGCTGTTTTGAAATTTGTGTGAAAGTTCGTGTATGAGTACCAGTTCTTGTTTCTTTGGGGTAAATACCTAGGAATGGAATGGCTAGGTCATGTAGTGGCTATGTATTTATCTTTTTAAGAAACTGCCCAACTATTTCCAGTGTGTTTGCTTTTAGGTTTGTTTTGTTGCTTTGTTCTGTTTTATATATATATATATATTTTTTTTTTCAAGTTATAAACAGACACAATACTTTTCTTTCTTTATTTATGTGGTACTGAGGATCGAACCCAGTGCCTTCCATGTGCAGGTGAGTGCTCTACCTCTGAGCCACAACCTCTGCCCTGGTTGTTTTGTAATGGTGCTAGGGATGAACCGGGTCCAGGTCAGGTGGTCAGGCACTCTGCCACTGAGCCACCCCCACTGGCCATCCAGGATGGCCGTACGGTTCCACGGTCCCCCAGTGGTGATGAAATGTTCCAGATGCCCAGACCGTGGCGTGGCCAGTCTTGTCTGGTCATGCCAGCAGGTGTGCTATGGTGTCTCCTTGAGGTTTAATTTGCCTTCCATGTGACATCCTGTGTGCTTTCCTGGATGTATTTGCCATTCATACGTCTTCTTTGGTGAAATAACTGACCAAATCTAATTTTCTTATTTAGGTTGTTTTTTTTTTTTGATGATTCAGCTTGAGGATTCTGTGCACACTCTGTCTATCAGTGTATCTCCACACATGGAATCAGCTGTCACTGACCAAACACCGAGAACCAACTGAGAAGGAGGAAAGACTTATTCAGAGACTTTGGTCCACGGCTACTGGGACCCACTGCTTTGGACCCACGTCAAGCTAGCATGCCATGGGAGGGAGCAAGTGCTGCAGAAGGTCTTTACCTCATGGCGGCCAGGAAGAAGAGACAGAGCAAAGGGCCGGGTTCCAGCAGACCCTTCCTCCCCTGGGGCCCTACCTCCTGCAGGCCTCACCAGCTCCCAACAGTACCGCAGGCCTTTAGCAACCGGCCTTGGGGAGACAGCTGCGGTCTAAAGTGCAGCATCCTGCGTGTGACTTGCGTGTGTTTCTCGCAGGCTGAGGCTCATGTTTTCATTTTCAGCAGTGTCTCTTGGAAAGCAAGCGCGTGCGTGCGGGCGTGCACACACACCCCAAACCCAAGCTTGCTGGGCAAGTGCTCTGCCTTGAGTTACATTCTCAGCCTTCAAATTTTTACTTTTGATAAAGCCAGTTATTCAGCTTTTTTTTTTCCCATGCACTGTTCTGATTTTGTATCTAAATTTTCTCCAGAAAGTTCTGTAGTTGGACTTTGCGCTGAGGGCTGTGTTCTGTTTGGGTTAACCTGTGGTGGCATGAAGGGGGGTTAACTGGTTCAGACATGCACATCCAGTTGTCCCTGAGTCTCTCCCTGAAGAGACTTTCCTTTCCCACAGAAGAGTCTTTCCACCTCTGTCCAATGTCAGCTGACCACATTGTACACGGGTCAGTTTCCACCCCTGTCCAATGTCAGGTGACCACATTATACAGGGGTCAGTTTCCACCTCTGTCCATGTCAGCTGAACATATGTGTATAAGGGTCAGTTTCTGCTTCAAGTACTGTGAAGAGGTGACTGTCTTCTCTTTTACGTTGTTCCCACAAGAAATCTGCTGTCACCCGTTGTTTTATTATTCCTCCTGAATGTGCCTGATTTCTCTAGTTGCACTTTTTTTTCTCTTGGTTGCTTTTGGTGGGGGGAGGTTCAAAGCTTTATTGGCACATCATACAATTCCTCCACTTACACTTGACTCTCTGGTCCGAGTTGTGCAGCTCCATCAGGATGGGTTCTGCAGGGGTCCCCCCGCCAGCTCCAGCCAAGCAGATTCACTTTCCATCACTGGCAAACTGGAAGGGTCATGTAAATGGGCGAGTGCCGTGTGGCCTTCGTGTCCAGTGCTCTTTCCTTGGCACATTCTCAGGCTCACCCAGTCTGCAGGGGTGCCAGTGTCTCACTTTCTTATTGTCACATCCTATTTTATGGCAAGGACAGACCATATCCTGTGTCTGGGAGGCTCCTCCCCTGGGCCTGGACTTTCCACGGTGCATCTCCTCCTAAGGCTGAGCTGGAGGCAGTCGCTCATGCTCAACCAGACGATGCCCAGGTGAGTCTCCATTTACCTTCAATTCTTCCTGGTCCACCTCAAGGAAAAAACTTGGCCTTACCCTGGGCTGGATGGGAGAGCTGAGGCCAGGGCTCCAGTGTACCTGGGGCCTTGAGAGGTCATGGGAAGGGATCAAGAATTGAGGGTGCACCCTTCGCTGTCACTTCATCTCTGAGGTCCCAGAGCCTCCCTTCCTGCTTTCTTGAGTTCTAATGGACAGATCATAGCATCCCAGAGCCATGATTCTGATGAATGTTGCAACCGTGGGAGTCAGGATGAATCGCCTAAGAGCACTTCTGGCATATGACAGAGAAAGTGCCAGGAGATGCTCAAGAAGCCAGCAAGGGAAGAGAATGATCCGAAGGGACTGCCAAAAGCAGTTGGCTCAGAGACAATAACAGGCACTGGGAAAAGCAAGTACTTCTCGGAAGCAAAGTGAGAAGGTGTCAGGACCCAGGAAGAAGAATGTGAATATCTGGAGTCACAGGTGGCGGGAAAGGAAGTATCTCGTGGTACATGAAGAGATCAGCTGCCCTGAGGAAGAAGACTGACTCTCTTCAGGGATGTGACCTGCCTGTGCTGAGAAGCAAAATGTGGTGACCTTTTTTATAGTCATGGGCATGGATCTGAACTCCTGACCTTCAGGTGTATAAGCAAGTTAAAGAAAGAATTCATAACACTAAAGATTTAAGCATCATTTATTCTTACTATCTGCTATGTATTTTTTGGAATTTTTCTTGCTATGTGCCCAGCAATCTGCTAGATATTAGAGTTTGTTGAGCAAAACATATATCTAATGTATACATCTGTGTATTCATGTGCCTATTTTTCAAAACCAAATATTGTTAGAGAATCTCTGTATTGAACAGCACTACCTTTCCTTTGTTCCTGGTGGGACTAGCAAAGATGTAGGCATTTAATTAGAATTTTTTCTCTGCATTTACACACACACATACAGGGCACCACATGGGCATCTCGTATCTTCTTTGCCCCACTACTAAGTTGTCCGTCTGGACAAGTACCCCTCAGTCTGTTTCCTGTTCGACACGTGCTTCCTGCTGCAAACTTCCATCCCTCATTTATCCTGCATCTGTCATGAACAATCGGTAAACATTTGCCCCCATGTAGACATGGCATTGGGCTGTGGGGACGACACAGGTGAGGACTGTTGGGGCAGGGGAAGCTTTGCCAGCTAAAGGCACGATCCCCTGTGGCAATAGGAGGCCCTTGACATTGAGGTGCACCCTCTTCCTGGGAGTGTCCTACCCTGACACTCTCCTACCCATCCACACATGCCTCAGGTCCTTTACTCACAGTAGGGCCAGGCAGGTGAGCCTGAAGCCACCAGGTGGGTGCTGAGACCAGGCAGGATGTCAGCAACATCTCTGAGGTGACCATGGAGGTGGTTTTTTTTTAAATATATTTTTTGTTGTTGTCAATGGATCTTTTATTTATTTTTTTATTTGTATGCAATGCTGAGGATCGAACTCAGGGCATCACACATACCAGGCAGGTGCTCTACCACTGAGCCACACCCCAGCCCTGGACATTTGTTTTAATGCTTCTGTCACTATGGCCCCCATATCCCACTTGGGCAAGACAGTGTGGTCAAGTGTGTCTGTGCAGAAGGGTGGCAGGACCACCTGAGAGGTTGTCTGCCTAGGGTAGTAGGCACAGTAATCACAGCAACTGATATCTGTGCACACAAGTCATAGGTTCACATTCACCTGGGGACTGTGAGTCCTCACCTGCCCTGATCCAGGATGCCCCTTCGGTTACAGCCAGACAGGACCCCCAATGCTGGCAGGGGCGAGGCCACCAGGGCACCAGGCTGTTCAGGCACTTGGAGAATCTGTGCCAGGTGAGAGTAGGCGATAGCACCACCTGAGTTCTGCACATCACAGTGGCCACAGTGGCTGCTCCTACTTCACTCCCAGCAACCTCTTCCTCACTCCCATGGCCTCTGGAATCCCTTGGGCACGTTTTCTAACCCCTGGGGTCTGTACTGCTAATGCTACTTGTAGGTATTCAGTAAATTACATAGAATTTATCAATATTGTTACTTATTGCGGCATAACAAAAATTTAGCAGCTTGGGGCTGGGGTTGTGGCTCAGTGGTAGAGCACTCA
The DNA here is from genome assembly GCF_048772815.1 of Callospermophilus lateralis. Taxonomy (NCBI): domain Eukaryota; kingdom Metazoa; phylum Chordata; class Mammalia; order Rodentia; family Sciuridae; genus Callospermophilus; species Callospermophilus lateralis. Next base: position 143,635,576 of record NC_135311.1, on the reverse strand, counting down.
CCCAGCACCGTGTGAGGCCCTGGGTTTCATCCTCAGCACTACATAAAAATAAATAAATAAAATAAAGGCCCAACTACACTAAAAAAATAAATATTTAAAAAATTAGCAGCTCAAAGCAACAAATGCTATGGTCTCACAGCTTCTGTGCACAGGCGTTCATGCTGAGGTGCTGGCACAGGGCTTGTGGTCCTACCAAGGGATCCATGTCTAATCCCACTGTCATTGCTATTGGCAGGAGGCCACTGCTGCCCAGTGCCCCTCCAGCAAGAAGGGGAGACTTCATCTATCATTCATCTATTATGTTGCTCTCTCCATGGAAAGGGCAGCTGGCTTCCCCAGAGCAGACAGGAAGGAGCCTGCAGCCTTGCCCGTCCCCTCTCCAGGGCCCCCCTGTCGCATAGGCCAACCTTGGTGCAGTGGGATGTGGCCCATGGAGGAGACTATCAGAGGTGCCCAGGAGGCTGCCAGGCCAGGGCCCCAGTTTCCTTGATGTAGCCCAGGGGTTCCAGGGAGCAGAGGGAGAGCATCCAGGCACAGGTAGGACCGAAGGAAACAGACAGCCTTGGAGCAGGGATGCTAGGTGATGGGAGAAGGGGGCGGGGGAACAGTGGGCCTCACCTCTCATAAGCCAGGAATCCAAGCAGCCCCAGCCCGGACCCTGCCCCAGTTTTCCAGTGCATGGAGTTTAATGGGCCTGGCCACTGACTTTTGTCACCATAGGGATAAGTTCTTCTCCAGATTTCAAATATCTATAATCTGTTGTCATTGTTCAGTCCCCAAGCCACAGGAGAGGACCCAGCTAGACCCACCACACAGGCAGGTAGCCTGCCGACAGTGCACATGAATTGAGCACTTATTGACCCTTGGTCCAGTCCAGGCACGGGGTTGGCAGGGGGGCTGTTGGAGATGAACTGGGAGGGCCGTGACCAGTGCCCTCCACCCAGAAAAGGGGACTCCACCTGTGATTCAGCAGGAAGCCTCTGCAAGACAAGAGCAAAGACATGCACAGCTGGGGAGGGGGAGGGACCAGGAAAGACCCAAGGGTCTCTTCAGAAACAGGAAATGTATAGAAGGGTAGCGAGGACAGGAAGAGGCCCCCGAGAGGTCTATATTGCCTCAGCCCACACAGTGGTGGTAGGAAACAGGGTCAAGCAGTGTCCTGGCTAGTGTGTAGAAAGGCTGAGACTCAGAGGTAGGGGACTCCCTGCTCCTGAGCCCCAGCCACTCTCAGTTGCCAGGAAGGGGGCAGCCTGGGAGACCCAGAACCACCCCTTTAGTGTCCCCTGCTGGGGACCCAGCTCCAGCCCAGGCTATGCTTCCTAGGACCTCCCTATCGACTCAAGAGAGACCCCAACTCCCATTCTGCACACTGTTTACACCAATCGATCAGCTCAGCATGGGCTGAGGTTGAGCCCACTGTTTTAAGCAGGTGCTAAGTTTGAAAGGACACAGGTGTGGCTGGTGGGAGAACGGTCCCACTGGACCCAGACAGCTGAAGAAGCCTGCAGCAGGGGAGTGGTCTGAGGCACATAGAGAGTGGGGAGAAAATTGGGGAAGGGACTGAGTTCAAGGAATAGAGATCAGGAGGGTCTGCCCACCTGAGAGTAAGGGTCCTGTGGAGCCAGAGTAGCCCCGAGGGCTAAGTGGTCCCCAGCACAGAGATTCCTTTGGCAACAGTGCCCATAACAGATCCAGGAATCAAGAAGTAAGGGGCAGGGGTGGATGATGCTGCTGCTTCTGGGGACAGGGGGCATCTGAAGCCCAACCTCACAGGTGGCATCCTGGTTGGCCTCTTCTTTTTGACCACCCAGGCAGAGAGTCCCCCTTTCCCTGCAGTGTGTCTGGAACCCAACTCTGAGCAAGTGGCCTCCCCTACTCAATTCCCAGCAGGGGCCCTACCCTCCCTCAACATCTCCCCTCCTCCAGTCACCCCTCTGCAGATCCCTCCAGCCCTCCTGCCAAGGGCAGCCTCCACCTTCTCCTTCCACCAGATCTAAAGGGAGCAGGGTCCCTGCATGTCCGTACACCCAAGGGTACAGCAGCTGGCCCACAAGGTGACCTGCTGTTCAGGGGCACTGCCCCAGCCCCCGGGAGCCCAGGGAGGCAGGGAGGCAGAGAGTAGGGTGGCTGTCTTGGCAGAGACTGGAGGCTTCCACCAGGTTCCATGGTCCTGCCCAGGAGGACCCAGGCGAACCCGTGGGAAGAGGCGAGATAAGCCTGTGGTAGAGGGACTCACCTCCCTGATGGCTCATCCAGGCAGGTGCCAGGAAAGTGTCTGATGAATTCGGCCACACTGGGAAGCGGGTCTGGGTACACCTTGCGCAGGGCTCTCTGGAAGACTCCCTGCGGTCTCAGCTTGTGGCCCAGACCACTCCCTCAAGCACCTGGAGCCTCCAGCAGCCGCTCTGAGGGTAGCAGGACTGTGGCTGAGGGGGTGCACAGGGTGCGTGCCCAGGGTGGCCTGGCATTTCTGCTTGGTGACCTTAGTTGCATCCAAAGGCAGGTGCTCAGGATTCATGGAAGGAATGTCTCCTGAGTCCAGATTACCATCTGCGAGCCTCTCCCAGACACCCTTCCCGGTTGGGACCCCTACCAGTGCAGGCCTGGGGGTCGGCCTGGGTGGACGCGGGTGGCTTTGTGCTGAACCTAGAGCTTAAAAGGAAGAAGACAGTCCTCACCCCGGCGAAGGACAACTCCTGGGGAAACAATGGCATGAAAAGGCGGATCTCTGCCTCCCAGGGTCCGGGGAGAAGGTGGGCTAAGTACCCTTAAAGAAAACGTGCCCAGGGAGGCCATGCGACCGCCTTCCAGTACTGAGATACATTCCGGGAGCCTTCCTGCCTGCGCCCCTGGGCACGCTTCTCATTCCCAGCCCAGCGTCGCCGAGCAGGTGGCCCGCCCAACCGCGGACCAAAGCAATCTGAACGCTCCAGAGGCCGGGGCGGCCCCATAGCAGGCCCGGGCTGCGGGGCGGGCCGGAAGAGGGCCCAGTCCACCAAAGGGCTGGGTCTGCGAAGAGGCGGGGCCTCGGAAAAGAGGCACCAACCGGCGCGTCTGCCCGGAGCCGGCTGTCGGGCCGCCAGGAGACCGCCAACTTGGGCGCTCCGCGGGCCTGAACCAGGCTGTTCCCAAAGACAACAAAGCCACCCCAAGCCTCTGGAAATAATTACTCTCTGCTACAGTCTTGGCCAAGGCCGCGGCCCTAGGACCCGCTGCAGTTCATGGTAGCCACGGCCTCCAGGGTCCGCTCCGGCCTTGAGACCCCATCCTGGGGGCGGCGGGAGGCGCCAGGGTCAGCCTAGGTGGCAGGAGCGGCGCGAACGGGCCCCTGGGCGCAGCAGGGGAAAGGGGCCGTCGAACGACCGCCGCGGCGGGCGGCCAGCGTAGACCTCGGACTCCGGTTCGTCTGCAGCGGCGGGCAGCGAGGCAGAGCGGCGCGAAGACCCCAGCTGGAGCCGGCAGGCTGCCAGGTGGCCGAGTAAGCGGGAGCGAACTTGGGCTGGGCCACCCTCGCAGCCAGCCAGGAAGCGGGTCACCTCGGCCAGGCACCCGTTGAAGCCTGCGCGGTACTTGCCCAGGACCGCGGGGTCCGAGCTGAGTGCGGCTGCGGGAGCAGCAGAGACCAGCTGTCGTGTCCGGCGGTGGCCCTGTGCGCCTCCCGCCCCCTAGCCGCTGCCACCCGCGCCTCACCTGTCACCTGAAAGCGACGCAGGTTTTGCAGATGTATCACCGTCATCTCCAGGATGTCGGCCTTCTCCAGCTTCGAACGACGGGAGCTCTGGGGGCAGGGACAGGGTGGTGGTCTGTAACTCAGCCAGGTCCCATTCTGCTAGCCTCAGTCCTTGGATTCCCCCTTCTCCGCCCGACTTACATCCTTCCTGACCGCGTCCAGGATGAGGGTCTTGAGCTGAGCCAGGCTCTGGTGGATGCGCGCTCGGCGCCGCTTCTCCAGGATGGGCTTGGAGAACTGCGGGTCGGGCAGCGGCGGAGTCCCGCGGTCGGCCGCCCCTCCCCCAGCCGAGCCCCCCACGCTGGCGGGAACCCACCTTCCGGTGCTCTGCCGCGCTGCGGGGCTGATCCGGGGTCGGGCTGGCGCTGGCCTGCGCTCCTGCCGACGGCGAGGCGCTCGGCTTCTCTGGGGTGTCCGCCGGCATCCCGCAGCCGCGCCCTGGTGCCGGGCAGAACGTTTGCGCCCTCTGGCGGGTTCCGGCCGAAAGCCCGCGAACCGGGACCGCGGCCGGCTATATAAGGCCGCACCGCGCGGGGCCTGTGAACCCGGCCAGGCGTCCTTTCCCACACTAGCGCTGGCCAATGGGCACAGCGCCTCTCCAGCTCAGCTCCCGGGCGTGCGACCCCGCCTCCCCAGCTGTCACTCACTCGCGGCCGCGCAGGCTCCGCCAGCCCGGACAGTGGGACCGCGACGCCCCGCTCTGGCAGGTTCCCGGCGCGAGCCAGGAGGGTGCTCGGGCGGCGGGCTCACCTCCCCGCCGCGTGGAAGCCGGAGTGCACGGGGGGTGCGGTCCGTCGCGGCGGTGCCGTAGGTCTGAAAGGAAATTTCACCAGCCCCTCAGTCTCCAAATTTGTTCAGGCTGCCCGTGTGCAGCATGTAGTGCAGGCCTGGGCCTCTAGGGACGTGAACCGAGCTTTGCTGGGACGAAAGAACCCACGCCAGCCACTGGGCTGGAGAGAGGTGACTGGCTGAGCTCGGCAGGCAGTTGGTGGCATTGGGTGACACCATAGGGCAATCTGATGTGGGCAGACTGGCAGTGTCACAGGGTGATGACACAAGCCAGGTAGAAGGATGTAATGGTGATGGGCCTTTCTTCTGAGGGCGATTGTTAAAAAGTTTCTGTCTGTTGCTTGCTGTTGTTTTCATTTTGAGTCACACCATGGGCACTGCTTTTCTGTTTAGCACTCAGAGTCCCCAGCATACACGGCCTGACAGACGTCCTGCATCCATGGTGGAGGTTTCCTGAGGTCCTGGAGCCGCCAGGGCTGGAGACCCTCCTGGTGCGCCCAGTCCAGTGGAGGAGGCCTGCCACACACCAACAAAAAGCCAACACACTTTTGGAGAGACAGAAAGTGAGGGGTAGGCTGTGGCAGAGAAGCCTCTCCTTCCTCTGGGTGGTCCTGAAGCCTACAGGATGGATTCTTCACGGGAAGGAAGCTCTGCAAGGTCCAGGTGGAGGGATTGGCATCCCCAGAATCCTAAGGGTCACGGGGGCCAAGAGAAGACTGGAAGTGTTAGGTAGGGCCAGCAGGGTCCTGGGGGCTTCTGGCCCAGGGAGAGGTCTGGAGAGCCAGTCCTGGGGGCCCCATCTGAAGCTGCCCCTCTGAGGTCAACCCTAGTCTGGCCCTAGTCTAGAGGAAGCACAGCCCTGGCTTCACCTTGGGGAAGCCCTCTGGAACCCAGCACTGAGCAGAGAGTCCTCCTGTTCTCACGGGGCACTGAGGTAGGGTGCGGGGAGAGTCTGCCTGTAACCCCTGAAGTCTACGTGGGGTGCACCCTCTGCTTGGCTGTCAATCTGGAAAGTACCCCCAGTGTCTACAGTACCCCTTCTCCTGCAGGAATTTCCTCTGAGGGCCTGAGCCTGTCCCTGTGTTCTGGGCCTCACCTTGGGAAGAAAGAAATCAGGCATAAAGGGACCCAGAGCGAAGCAGAAGCCTGAGAGCAAGGTTCTCCCTGGTTTCTCTGTGTTCCCCACCTCTCCCCACAAGGTTCCTGCCCTTTGAACCTTTGGTTTCTCTTTTTACCCTAGAGTTCTTGGGAAAGACAAATGAGATCTTATCCCCAGAACACACTGAGGGTGCCCAGCACACAGTGAGCACTAGATTCTCACCAGCTGCAGCCCTGTTCCTTCCCCAGGTCTGGCCACCCAGCTGGACAGAGAGGTCACGGCCTGTTCTCACCTCTGCTCTGCCTGAGTGCCCCCTCCTGCTGAAGGAAAGCCCCCAGGACTGAGGGGCCCGTGCAAACAGTCCCTAGCCAGAGTGCACGAGCACCAGCTTTGTCACGGGCTGAGCCTGCTGTCCAGCTGCATCTCTCTGAGACTCTTCCCTTGTCCCTCTACTGTCCCTTCATGGCCTCTTGAATATGAACTTGACCTCTAAGGATCTTCCTGGGGGCGTGGGGCCTCCACTATGAGTAGGAAGGGAGGGTCCTGGGCTGCACGGGGTCATGGTGGTGATTCCCTTGTGTGGCAGACTGGGTTTTCCAAAAGGGGCACTGACTTCTTGCTCCGTAACCTTGTGATGTGTCCCGGTGAGGACAGGGACCTGGCAAGACATGACTTCTAAGGCTGAGGGTTTTTTTTTTTTAATATATATTTTTAGTTCCTTATTTTATTTGTTTATATAGAGTGCTGAGAATCAAACCCAGTGCCTCACACATGCTAGGCAAGCACTCTACCACTGAGCCACAACCCCAGCCCCTAAGGCTTAATTTTAAAGGTGCTGTACACACCCACCTTGCTGCCTTGGGACATTTGCTGTTGAGACCTGGCCCCATGCTATGAGGAAGGCTTCCCTGGCATGTGTGTGTTGCAGCTGGCACCCTGCCAGGGTCTGATGATACAACAACAACAAAAAATCAGTGTGTCTTACTCTCTTATTCAACAATGGAGCAGCTGGTATCCTCAAACTCAGATGACACTGTTTGCCTGGAGATCTCATCAGACCCCATGCATGGATTAAGGATTTGGCCCCATTTTGGATGTCAGCCACCAGCTCCAGGGGTCTTACCTATGCTTCTGACCACCAGCAAAAATTCACGGTTCCCACAACCCCCTCCTTGGTTCAGTTAATTTGTGCCGTGGATCACAGAATGCAGGGAACCACATTCACTGGTTTATCATAAAGTGTACTCTAAGCAACGCAGATGAAGAGACACAGGGGAAGAGGGTGGAGAAGGGTCCTGGATCTTCCATGCTCTCCCTGGGCACTGTCCTCAGGAACCTCTAAGTGTTCATCTGGAAGCTCTCGGAATCCTGTCCTTGGGGGTTTGTTTGGTTTGGTTTGGTTGGATTGAACCCAGGGGCACTTAACCACTGAGCCAATCCCCAGACCCTTTGTTTTCAGGGAGAGGGGACCTAAGTTACTAGGGCCTTGCTAACTTGCTGAAGCTGGCTTTGAGCATGCAATCCTTCTGCCTCAGCCTCTGAGTCACTGGGATTACAGGTGTGGGCACCATGCCTGGCTGTTCTTTGGGTTTTAATGTAGGCTTCTCATGTAAGCATAATGGGTTAGATCACTGGTCACTGGTGATCAACCGGACTTTCATCTGCTCCTCGGGGCCCCTCCTGAAGTTACCCAGGGGGTTACTAGCCAGCACTTGATATATAAAGACACATCACTCTTTAAAAAATTTTTTATCGTTGTTGATGGACCTTTACTTTATTCATTTTTTAAAATATTTATTTATTTATTTTAGTTTTCGGCGGACACAACATCTCTGTTTGTATGTGGTGCTGAGGATCGAACCGGGGCCGCAACGCATGCCAGGCGAGCCCGCTACGGCTTGAGCCACATCGCCAGCCCTACTTTATTCATTTATTTATATGTGGTGCAGAGACTCAAACCTAGTCTTTCACACATGCTTGGCAAGTGCTCTACCACTGAGCCCCAGCCCCAGCCCAAGACACATTATTTTGAAGTTACAAGGTATTTTTCAACTTGTGTGCAAGGAGACAGAGATCAAATATGTGCTTCACGGTATCATAAAGGCCTAGCTGACAGCCAACACCAGCCCTGTACATGCACCTCCACAGGACACCACATGGTCCCAGCTGTAGCTGTGAGTGGCCAGCTCACACGTTCTGAGCCAGGACCCCCACCTGGCAAAGCAGAGGCCCTGCATGCCCATTCCAGGATCAACCCACAGAAAAAGGCAGTATTTGGGGATCATTGATCATGTAGCATTATGACTGGGACATTGGGGATGGACTGAATCCTGGACCCAGGGTCAGCGACTTTTCTCTCCTCCCTACTTCCTGTTCCAGCAGAGAGCAGATAAGATGCAAAGAGTCTGTAGTGGTCAGATAAGATCATGAACCAGCCAAATAGATCCTTCCTGGCTATTTGGAGCTGTCAGAGTGTAGGCACTTATTCTAGGCCAAGGTTCTGACAGAGGCAGCTTCGCAGTGTCCACTTGGATGTCAACTGGAGTTGTTCAGCTTGGAGGGGGCCGTGGGGGGCGTCACAGGCTGGAGGCACCACACTGTGCCAACCCTGGAGCACAGAGATCTGGAAGCTCCTTGCTGTGGTGATTTTCCTGGGCAAGGCTCCTGAAAAGTGACCAGGTGACATGGGCAGGGTGCTGTCATGTCCAGTCTTGGGGTGCCCTCCTTTAATGGGCCTCAGGTGAGGGCATTATGTCATGGGCCTGGTTTTTCCGATGTTTGACACACCCTTGCACCCTGGGCTTCTGGTCAATTTGATAAGTTCACAGGGTCCTTCTCATGAGGTGGTTGATTCATTTATTTATCATTTTGAGCCTGATGGCTGTGCCAGGCAGATGGTGGCTGTTTACTTGTAGAAACAAGGTGTGGCGTCATGCACCTCAGTCCTTGTACTCCAAACAGAGCAACCTATGGCGACCACTGCTTCATGACACGGAGTACTCAGGGTGGGCACAGCCTGGGGACTGCTGTTACGCTGTGGGGGCTTGGAGCCGGGCAGCGCCTTCTCTCCAGGGTGCAGCTTCCCCACTCTCGCTGGGCTGTGGCGCCTGGAGCGGGCAGGCTCCTCCCCATGGCCACTTCCCGACAAGACCTGTGTGGAAGGGCCCAGTGCTGACCCTGCGCCATGCTGCTCTTTCCTAGATACTACTCCTGGCTCGGCCGCTCTCCCAGCCAGGCTGTCACAGTCCTCGGGGACTCCACAGTCTTCACACTGACCTTCCCTCCCTCCTGGCTCGGTGCCCTCCCCGCTTGCCTTATGCTGGCCAAGGTCCACTCCAGCCTTAGGGTTGGGGTCCCCACTACCTCCAGCCTGGCAGCCGCCTCCCTCTCCTTTAGCCCTGAGAGGTGAGGGCCTGGCAGAGGCCCCAGTGCAGTGTCCTCACGCTGGGCACCTCTCCTCTCTTGTCTGCAGCCCTGTGGCTGCTGCTGCGCTGCCCATCTGCTCCACCACACTCAACACCACCGGCCTCAAGGCTAAGTGTCCGCCATCTTCCTCTCACCTGGGGGCTCTGAGGGAGCCCAGGCTGCCTGAGGCCTCGCTCATGAAGTTGCCGTTGGCTGAGGGTCAACTGGACTGAGAGGGCACTGTGCCGGATGCTCAGGGTGGCATCACTGATGCTAGGCTCTCTACCAGCTGCCTGGAATCCTGCCCAGCCCACCTGCCTTCTCAGGGAGGTAAAGTGGAGGCCTGGGTTCCAAACCCCATAGCAAAACTTCCAGCACATTCCACCAGTCAAAGTAGGTCAGACCAGATTCGAGGGTGGGACCCTCAAAGTGCTGAGCCGTGTCTCTCCCTCATGCTGTGCTGCAGCTGCATGTGGCAAGAGAGGTGCTGTGTATCACCCTGGCCTTGGTCACCCCCACAGCTGTGCCTCGGGTGGCCCTGATTTGCCCAGGCGTGACGCTAGTCCTGGTCAACCCTGCTCCTGGTCCACTCTTCAAAGCCTCTGTCTCTTCAAAGTCCTTGGGCTGACCCTTTGTAGTTGAGGCAGGTGTGCCCTCCTTGTGCCACTTACGCCTCTGCCAAACCCACCTTTGCTGTATGTGTGAGTGGTGGACACAGTCTCAATGCCTTTCTGCCCGGTGACACCACCTTTCCTCAACTCTGGGTGGTGACAGTACCCATCAACACTCAGGCAGCCATTTGATGTCAAAGATGATTTTCAAGGTCAAAGCAAGACTTTCAAGGAGTGTGAGCACATGTCCATTGTCTGTCTTGCTCATAGACCAGGAACCAGCAGACGGGAGCCCCTGAGGGTCCTCTTTACAGGCCCAAGCAGGCAGGGCTGCAGGAGTGGGGATGCTCAGGCCTTTCAGGGTAGCAAGACCAGCCTTTCCCTGGGACAGAACCTCTGGGCGTGGTTCCCACAACCACCTCACAGTGTGGGGGAAGAGGCTACTCCATGGCACGCAGCCTCAGTGAAGCCACCTCCAAGGCCGTTGGGGACAGGCAAGGAGGCCTTGCCCTGACTCCAGGTCTGGAACAAAGCTACTCAACCTGTGGACTGTGAGCTTCACTAGCACTGTTTCCTGGGCAGGTGCCGCAGGGGCCTCTCTCCTAGAGAGAGCTCTGACCCCAGGGGGCAGTGGCCGATCTGTCCTGGTAGCCCCCCACCTGAGTATCTGAGAACCAGAGGCCAGACATGTCATTCTGTGGCAGGAACATGAGGGGCCTGGTTTGGCCTTAGCCCAAGTCTCGACTGCCTGTGGCAGTCCCCGCAGTCCTGGGTCTGCCCACGGGTCTGGATCTGGAAGACAGCTGACCTCGTGTCGTGTCATACACTGCGGGGCCTGCTCCCATCAGACCTGCAGCTCCGTCTCCGCCCCCTTCACGGCCTGGTGGGTTTGAGCTGTCCCATGCCTGCTCCTGCCAACTGCTTTTCACAGGTGGGAACAGCAGCCCTGGTCACAGACCTGTCTCCTCCTCCAGGTGGTTCTGAAGGGCCCACTGGGCTGCTGCATGGTGTTAAAAGAGGTCTCTTTCTTGCCCTGTCCTACATCCTGCTCTCCCAAGAGGCCCATTGCTAGGGCTGCCTCTGGGAGGGGCGGTGCCAGCCCAGGGGGCCGTGAGGAAGGAGGGCTCTGGTCTGGCTGCAACCGCTCAGTCCTCCTGGTCCTGGTGAAGGGTCTGGTGAGCTCCTGGCTGCTGTTTAATCAGCCCGGCCAGGGAGCCCCACCCAGGTCTTGGCTGACACCTTCCCTGGTCATTGTCCACTGGCTAAAAAGAAAGCTCTGGGCTCCAGTCCTGCAGCCAGAGCATACCTGTCGCCCCTGCATCAGGAGGCCTGTGGGGAAGGCCCAGCCCATCTGCCCCGAGACATGGGGTGACCTTGGAGCTGTGACCAAAGGCCACAAAGGGCCACAGGGTCAGGTGTCTTGAGTCAGCCAGATGTCATCCAGAATGGTGGCCTCGGGTGGTGACCAGCCCACTAGGGAGACAGGGAGAGGGTCTGGATCTGACGTGGCCGACTTGCATTGGGTGGGAGAATCTGGTCCCTTGTGCTTCTAGACTCTCAGTGAGGCCAGGTCCGGGCACTGTCATGAGGAAGGCCCTGTCCCCCTGGAGTCCAGGGACACAGTCTGTGCATCCGGACCCAAGCCCAGCCCTGGGGAGGCTCACCCGCCAGAGGCACATCAACATCTCAGATAGGAATGTTCTTTAGTGGGCATGAAACCAGCTAGGATTAGGTAGAGGAAGAAGCAGAAGCAGACTCCTGGTGCCTGCTGTGCAACAGTATTCGCCACATGGCCAGGGCTCTGCACTGCCATGACAGGGACACCCAGATGAGCCTTGAGGTTCTAAATGCTAATTTATGGTCAATGAAATATTTAGGTTTATGCTTTCAGGCAGACAGTCGGGATGGTGCTTGCTCTCACACTGAGTAAAATCAGAATGATCCTGAGAAGGTAAGATCCAGCACATGTGTGCAGGTTGACAAAGATGAATACATCAGATGTGATCAGGGATTCCACTCCTTCACACAGTGCCCTCTGCTGGCTAGGGGCAGGCCAGCAGCCAGCAGGCTCCAGAGGGAGGAGAGGCTCAAGCCACAGAGGAGTGAATTGCAGGGCTGCTGAAGGCATAGGCACAGGCAGAAGCACAGGAGAAGAGAAGTGACTGGGGTAGACCCCTTCTCTATGGGCCCCCTGTGGTCCTCGGCTGGCACACTGTGACAAAATACCTGACCCAGTCAACTTAAGAGGAGGACAGGTTTATTTTGGCTCAGGGTTCAGAGGTTTCAGTCCATGGTCCCTTGGCTCTGCAGCCTTTGAGGAAGCACATGGTGGCAGCAGGGGGAGAGCTGCTCACCTCCTGGTAGTGCAAAGCAGAGAGCGGGGGGGCCAGGGTACCAGGGCCCTTCCAAAGCAGCCCTGTCTCCTACTTCCTCCCACCAGGGCCCAACTCCTAAAGATTCTACCACCTCCCAGTAGTGACACGGGCTGGGGACTGAGCTGTCAATGTGGGGCCATTCCAGATCCAAACCCTGCAGCCTTGTTCTGGACTTTTGATATCCTTAGTCTCACAGCAGGTGGCTGTTTGTGTCTGGCTTGTTTCATTCAGGACTGTGGTGTGGTGTGGCAGAAGCTGGTTCCTTGTCCTGGCCGAGTAATACTCCATGTGTGTGCACACACCACGTTTTCCTTGCCCATTTCTTTGTTGATGGACATTTGAGTTGTTTCTACCTGTTACCAATTATAAAAAATGCTGGTGTTCAATTCTTTTGGATATGCACTCAGGAATGGAATTGCCGGGTTATATGATAATTGCCTGGCATTTTGAAGGACAACCGGCCTGTTCTCCACTGCAGCTTTCGGAGCAGCAGCACCAGGGCTCCTGGTTCTCCAGGTGCTTGTCAGTGCTCAACACTGCTTCTGTTACTGGTGTCGGCTCACTGAACATTGAGCCATATCCCCACATCCCCTCTTTATTTTAATACAGGTCTTGCTAAATTTCCATGCTGGCCTCCAACTTGCAATCCTCCTGCTTCAGCCTCCTGAGTAGCTAGGATTACAGGTGGGTGCCAGCACACCACCATGTCTGGCTCAGACTGGTTGTGGTTTGCATTTCCCTAAAAATTAATGAGTGTTATGTGTGCACACGTGTTTGTGTATGTGTGTTGCTGGGGATGAAGCCCAAGGCCTTATGTAGACTAGGTGAGCATTCTGCCACTGAGCTACACACCAGCCCTTTTTGCTGGCTTGGAGACTGAGTTGAGCTGTTTGTCCTGCTGGTGTGTGGTAAGAGTTGTTTTTGTTTGTTTGTTTGTTGTACCAGGAATTGTACCCAGTGGCACTTAACCACTGAGCCATATCCCCCTAATGAGACTCAATTTAGGACTGGGGCTGTAGCTCAGGGGCAGAGCATTTGCCTAGCACGTGTGAGGCACTGGGTTCTATCCTTAGCACCACATTAAAAAAATAAATTAAATAAAGGCATGCTGTTTATCTACAACTATACAATTTTTTAAAAGACTCAATTTATTTATATATAAAATGGAGTTAATTACTCTTTGCATAGTCATTGAACAAAGTTAAATTATGTATAAGTAGGTCCCAATATCAAGGCTACCTCATGGTAGGAACACTTTTTGTTGGTGTGGGGGGGTACCAGGGATTGAACTCAGAGGTGCTTAACCACTGAGCCACATCTTCAGCTCTATTTTTTTTAAACAGAGAGAAAGAGAGAATTTTTTAATATTCATTTTTTAGTTTTCAGTGCGCACAACATCTCTATTTTACTTTTCTGTGGTGCTGAGGATCGAACCCAGCGCCCCACATACGCCAGGCAAGCGCACTACCACTTGAGCCACATCCCCAGCCTTTCAGCTCTACTTTGTATTTTATAGAGAGACAAATTCTCACTGAGTTGCTTAGGGCCTTGCTTTTGGTGAGGCTACCGTTGAACTCGTTGAGAGACAGGGTCTCTCGTTGAGTTGCTTAGTGCCTTGCTAAATTGCTGAGATTGGTTTTGAACTCGTGATCCTCCTGCCTCAGCCTCTCAAGCCACTGGGATTACAGGCCTGTGCCACTATGCCCACCCAGCCCTTTTTAATATTTTATTTAGAGACAGGGTCTCTCGTTGAGTTGCTTAGTGCCTTGCTAAATTGCTGAGATTGGTTTTGAACTCGTGATCCTCCTGCCTCAGCCTCCTAAGCCACTGGGATTATAGCTGTGTACCACTACACCCAGCTGTAAGAGCTCTTTATATATCCTGGATAGTGGACTCTTAGATAAATGATTTGAAACATTTCATCCCAGACTGTGGGTTGTCTTTTAATTTTCTTTTCTTTTTTTGATAGTGTCCACGAATTTATTTTTGTACAAAATAAGATACATTTCTTTTTTTTTAAATTTTAATATTTATTTTTCAGTTTTCGGCGGACACAACATCTTTGTCTGTATGTGGTGCTGAGGATTGAACCCGGGCTGCACGCATGCCAGGCGAGCGCTCTACCGCTTGAGCCATATCCCCAGCCCCAAGATACATTTCTTTCACTAAGAAATAATCTGAACAAATATTGTCCTAAACCAATGGTTATCTCTGGGTAATTTGGATTTTCCCTATCTTATGATTTTTTTTCCAGATTAATCATGGTGAAAATTTCCAAGCTAACTAATTTGTAAACTGGTAAATGGAAAGTGAAAGTGATCAGTCATTAGTTCAGGTTACTATGACTTTTGTGCATCTTGTAGGCAGACTGAGTGCTGGACATTTAGGAGCTTCTGAGTGCACACCCTGGTGGAGCCTTGGGAGGCTCCCGTTGAGAGCCAGGCCCTCCAGAGTCCCTCCCTGTCACTCTGTCTTGTTTCTTTACTCATGCTGGGGCACGCACTGGGAAAAGGAAACCGAAACTGAAGGCTACCAGCCACTGGTGAGGGCTGTGGGAGGCACCGCCCTCTGACGTGTGTAGCTTAGACTCATAAATGGACTGTGGAGCAGCTAGAGGGGAGAGGAAGCCAGCTCCTGAGCACTTGAGGTGGACCAAGCACTGGAGACCAGGGCCATGGTGAGGCAGATGGCACAGGGGGGCAGCTGGGCTACTCCAGCCCACTTTCCTCCCTCCCCTGGCCGGGGTCTCCCAGCAGCAGAGCACCCACTGCCAAGCCCTGAGCTTGGCCGGGTTCCCAAGTGTGAGGAGAGGGGATGGGCCCACAGGGGGACACGGAGGGTGGTGGGAGGAACGTGGAGGCTGTGGGAGACTGGCCTTCCTGGGCCGAGTGGGTGGAGGAGGCAGCCAGCAGAGAACAGCACCCAGGACCTGCGGCCAGTGTGGGAGCCCAACCTCAGTGATGCCCCCAGGGCTGGAACCTGAAGGTGAAGATGCTGGGGGGCGAGGAGCACCATGTGTCCCTGAGTGGCTCCGCGATGTTGTGGGACCTGAAGCAGCAGATCTCCCAGAAGACTGGAGTGCCGGCCTTCCAGCAGCACCTGGCCCTGCCCAGTGGCCCCGTGCTGCAGGACAGGGTCCCTCTCAGCAGCCAGGGCTTGGCCCCTGGCAGCACCGTCCTGCTGATGGTGCAGAACGGTGACAGCCCCCTGAGCATCCTGGTGAGGAACGACAAGGGCCGCATCAGACCCTACAGCATCAGGCTGACGCAGAAGGTGGCGGAGCTCAAGCGGCAGGTGGGCCAGCAGGAGCACATCCAGGAAGATCTGTTCTGGCTGAGCTTCGAGGGGAGGCCCATGGAAGAGTCGCAGCTGCTGGGGGAGTATGGACTCGCCCCTCAGAGCACTGTGTTCCTGAACCTGCGCCTGCGCGGGGGCGGGGCCTAGAAGAGAGGACCCCAACCAGGATCCAGTGCTAGGAATAAAGACGATGTAAAGGACAACTGCCTGCTGTCTGTCTGCCTGATCTCCCCTCTCTGCTGATGAATTAGGAGGGACGAGGTTTGAGAGAACCAGGCCTGGGGGACAGGCCTGGGCTAGAAGTCCAGGGACCAGGTGTCACAGAGCCTAGTGGTCTCCACTGTGACTCTTCTCCCAGAAATTGAAGGGAGACATACTTCCACACCTCCTGGGGTCAAGGGGAGACACATTTGCTGGGGCTGCCTGGCCAGGCTGAGCCACAGACTCACAATGGCTCCACTTTCACATCTGGGTGGGCAGAATTAGGGAGGAACAGGTCAGGCCAGGTCAGGTTCCACAGGCCACAGTGTGTGGCTCCATGGGATCACCCCTCCCAAAGCCCTGGAAGCAGTGAGGGTGGGTCCTTAGACCTGTGGGTGGGAGGGCCAGGGAGCCTCTTGCACAACACTGGGGGCTGCAACCTGCCCACCTGCTTTGAGGTGGGGATAGATGAAGGGGGCATCTGTATCCTCCAGAGCTATGCCTAATGAAGAGGCCAAGTGCAGCAGGCCGGGATTTGGTGGTTTACCCTGTCCACCAGGAGAGCATGTCCCAGACCTTCCCGGATGGGCCAATTCACTCCCTTCTTCTGGAAATGCTTCTCGCAGTCTTTTTCTCCTGTTCCAACTTACCCAGTGAGTTCCACAGGAGCCAGGCCGGGCACCTAGGATCCGGGTACGGTGGGAAGAATGTGCACCTCTCTGGTCCCTGGACCACTACCTTGGGGGCACTTGGACCTTAACTTTCAAATGCCTCAGGATGATTGGCTGGAGGCCCAGAAGACCACTTTTGGGTGCATGGGATGCAGATCTAAGACCGCCCAGGTCCCCCTTTTGCCATGCTGCAACAAAGCAAGTGTAAGTACAGATCCTTGGAGTCACTTTCTCCCGGAATCCCCCACCAGGGCCAAAGTGGGCTGGGGTCCTCCTCTGGGGGAATGTCTACCAACCACTCAATGCCTCTGGCTCAGAAACCTGTGCCTCGCACACTCAGATCCAGTTCTGAGAGGACAGAACAGAACGGTGTCCTTTCCCTCCATCTTCAGCTAGGCCGGGCTCTAGCTTGGACTCTCTGAGTCTCACCTATCCAGGATAAGCTGGAGAGAGCGGCCTGGAGCGGCGAGGGGGTGTGTCTGGCGCCCAGACGCGACCACCAGCCGATGGACAGCAGGGGGCGCCCTGCTCCCTCACGGCCAGGCCGCGATGCCCGGGCGGGAGGTGGGCGGGTCTGCGCGCCGCTTCCGTCAGTCACCGCCCGCACCGGTCCGCCAGTTGGGGGGCACGGCCTGCTGGGGACGCCCCCGCGCCCTAGTGAGCAAGAGTCTGGGCCCCGAAAGCTTGGTCGCGGACCCCAGCTGGAGGGACCACTCCCCCGCCGGGGGAGGGGCAGGCCGAGGGGCCGCGGGTCCGGACTCCAGCAGCCTCTCTTTCGGCCCAGTCGTCTCCGCGAACCCCTTGGAAGTCCAGTCACGTCGCCTCTAGATTATGCATTAACCCGACTTCAGCCGCATTTCCTGGGGGGGACGGCCGCGCAGGCGGGGGAGGGGCGTCCGCAGGGGTGAAGCACAGCAGAAAGCCCTGGGCCCGCCCTGCCCCGCCCCCGGCCTGCCTGTGTCCCCGGACGGTCTCTCCGCCACCCGGCGCGACGTAGCGCCCCCACCCCCGGCCTCCGCCCGGCGCCGCTGTCCCGGTGCTTTGTTCGCGGCCGGCGCGGGTCGCAGGGCGCCGGGCGGGCGGGGCGGCCCCCGTGGGGGAGGGGCAGCGCTGCCCGGCCCCGCCCCCGCCCCGCCCCCGCGCCGCCCGCGCTCCAGCCGCCTCCCGGGGCTGCGTCCCGTCCTGTCCAGTCCGGTCCCCGGCGCGGCCCGGCCCGCGCGCTCTCCCGGCCGCCTTCCGCCGTCCTCGGCTGCGCCATGGCCAGCCTGCGGCCGTCCGGCCCGGCTCCGATGCGGCCACTGCTGCTGCTCTTGGTGGTGGCCGCGCACACCCTGCCCATCGCCGGCGGGACGTGCCCGGAGCGCGCGCTGGAGCGGCGCGAGGAGGAGGCGAACGTGGTGCTCACCGGCACGGTGGAGGAGATCCTCAACGTGGACCCGGTGCAGCACACGTACTCTTGCAAGGTGGGCCCCGCCGGGACCCCAGCCCCGGGAGGCCCGGGCCGGGGCCTCTTCCCCGCGATGCCGCCCAAGGCCCTCCCCTCGCTTGCCGGCCGCGCTGCTGGGACCCCTATCCCAGGCCGTGGGAATGATCCCGGACGCTCCGCAGCCCCCGCTCGCGCTCCCTTGGCGACCGCCAAGCCTCCGGGTGGGGCGCCTGGTCCCGGAAAACTCTGGAGCGACAGGGAAAGTTCCTGCGGTGTTGCTGCGGTACCGCCCGTGGTGCCCAGGCCGGGCAACCGGGTGTTGGCTTCCCCTCCGCCCAAAGCCCTTTCCCTTATCGAAAACAAGTGCACCTCCCCCCAGGGAGGATGGTGGCTGCCGCGCCCCCTCCCCACCAGCCAAAGAAAAGGGGTAGGGTCGGGGAGGTGACGCTCTTTGCCTGGGGTGCGGACGGGAGCTCTACCTGTGATCAGTGCTGTTTCCCCTTCTCAGAGGTGGATATACCAGTGCTAAAGGGGGTGCCGGGAGAAGGAGGTGCACAGCCTAATTTTCCTAACGTAGGGAGACTGCTGAGGGGTGCTGCGGCCACGGTTGTGGGGGGCTGGGGCAGGGAGTGGGCGGGGCCGCTGCTGAACCTCGCGTGCCTGGGCCCAGTGGGGGAAGGGGAGCGGGGCAGGTGCTCTGTCCCGCTCCCGGGAATACTGGAGCTCCCCTGGCCATAGGGAGGGGAATCTTGTCCCACTTCTCCTTCAGCTGGATCTGGGAGTTCCTGGAGTAGGTATGGTGGGTTTCCTCCACCATCTCCCAGGGAGGGCCCTGGGGACCCAAGGTTGGCCTCCCTCCAGCCCCCCAGACTACCTCACTGGACCAGAAATGGATCATTCTTGTTCCATGGAGATGGGGAGGGTTGCGGCCTGTTTCAGAGTGGTCTGTGCGGGCTACAGCGGGGGTCCCCCCCCCCACCGAGCCCCTCCCCTCACCGCTGGGCACTTTGCCAAGCCCCTGCAGGATTTTCCCGACTTCCTCCCCTGCTCCTGGGTGTGGCTGGGTGGGGGGAGGCCATGAAACCAACAGGCCCTCTCCTGCCTGGGTTCTCTCCTGCTGGAGCTTAGGGATGTGTGGAGGTTAGATGAGGCTGGACCAGCTGATGGAGGGGTCCCTGCAGACTCTGCAGTCCTGAGCTGGCAGGTGGAAAGGCGTCCCATTGTCTTTCACTCCCATTCCAAGAGCCCTGGCCCCCAACAGCTGTTGAAGAAGGGGCCTCTTCCCACAACTCCATTCGCAGGGAGTAAAAGGACCTGTGGACCTGTTATGTGGACCGCCTTGGGTGGGGGCTGTAGCTGTCCCTCCTGCCATAGTGTCAGAGTAGATGCCCTCAGGGTCCCAGGAGGAGAGGTGTAGGGTGGGGCTGCCTAAAGCTGCCCGAACTTGACTTTGTGGCTCACGGCTACCTTGGCTGCCTTGGCTGCCCTGACGCTGGAACTGGAGGAGGGGGCCTTCATTTCCTGGAAGGAAGGTGTCAGCCCACCCACAGGGGTGTAAAGATCCTGGCTGGCCGCTTGCCCCCAAACCCCCTCCATCCCTGTGTCCCAGTCCTGGCTTTGCCCAGAGTGTGAGCAAGTGGTGGTAGGCAGCGGGGGGAGAAAAGGAAGGGTGGAGGAGGCAGGCACTCCAGACCAGGTGGGCCCCTCCCCAAATCCAGCTTGAGCTGAGGTGGACATTTTGGAGTTGGGGTGCTGATCTTGGTTAGACCTGGAATAGGAGCTAATTCCTGGGGTGGGCATGTGTTCGTGAGACATCTCATCACATGAAGAGGTCCCATGTCCTCATGTGACATAGGGGGGCAGCACCACCCCAGCACTGTGTATGTTCACCTGCAGCCTCTGCCCAGGCCTGGTGTCCATTGTGGGCACTCCACCTGAGCAGCTGAGGTCGGAGCCGGAAGGGCCCAGGCCATGGTCTGGTACCCTTCCCCCAGGAGGAAGAGGACCGTTAACACCTGCCCCTGTGTCTACCCAGGTTCGAGTCTGGCGGTACTTGAAGGGCAAAGATGTGGTGTCCCAGGAGAGCCTTCTGGATGGTGGCAACAAGGTAGTCATTGGTGGCTTCGGAGACCCCCTCATCTGTGACAACCAGGTGTCTACCGGGGACACCAGGATCTTCTTTGTGAACCCAGCACCCCCCTACCTGTGGCCAGCCCATAAGAATGAGCTGATGCTCAACTCTAGCCTCATGCGGATCACCCTTCGCAACCTGGAGGAGGTGGAGTTTTGTGTAGAAGGTGCGTGGGGGGCTCCGTGTAGGGATCCAGTGGGGTGGGCAGCGGGCTGGCAGGTATGTGTGAAAGGTGGGCTTGGAGGTGAGTGGCAGAGCGTTGGGCCCAGGGAGAGTGAAGAGGGGTTTACTTGCAGCTGGAACACATACTGTCTTGCTGTCTGGCTGTGTTCCCACCTCATTCCCTCTTTGCTGCTCCCTGGCCGCATTTCTAGTCATCAGCCATCAGAGCCCAAGGAACAGAAGCAAGCCCTGCAAAGGGACTGGCTTCCTCTGCTTCCTCGCCCCTTCCCCCTTGGAGGGCTCTTTCCCAGGGGAGGAGCTGGGACCAGGTGAATGAATGGACACCAGCTGTCATGCTCTGGCAGAAGCCACGCGTCTGCCTAGACTGGGTGCACACATTTGAGCAAAGCCCTTGTGGCCAGGCTTAGGGGTGGGAGGTTGGGGGCCTATCCTGTGTGTCCAGAGGCCCACGGTTTCTGGGAAGAG
This sequence comes from Callospermophilus lateralis, assembly GCF_048772815.1. Classification (NCBI taxonomy): domain Eukaryota; kingdom Metazoa; phylum Chordata; class Mammalia; order Rodentia; family Sciuridae; genus Callospermophilus; species Callospermophilus lateralis. The sequence goes on along the minus strand of NC_135311.1, from coordinate 143,615,193 downwards.
CTGCTGTGTGGGATGAGTGCTTCTAGGGACTAGACAGGTTAGTGCCTCTGGGAAGTGACCTGTCACATGATAGGCCAGGGAATGTGGTGGGAGAATGTAAGAGTTTGTCGCCTCCACTTCCTGTCTGTTCCCTTATGGCTATCTGGAATGGGATGTGGGGTGGGGGACGGAGAGAAACTTCCTCCTCAGGGCAGTGGCTGGGGTCATGACTTCCACTTATTTGAGGTGCTCTGTTGGCCAGTGGGGAAGTCCTAACTATTGTCTGCCTTTCTGCTTTGATGCAGCTCCTGAGGGGGATCTCTGGGACCCTTCCCCACGCCCCCTGTGTTGTCTTGCTGGGGGCACTGTGAAGGAGGAGGGACATAGCCCAGAATGGGTAGCCTTGTGGTCTATCCCCCGGCTGTGGTCAGCTGCTCCTGGGCTACCTCCAGGTCCCCTGGATTGGGCCCTGCTCAGCAAAGGCTTAGCCGTGGGAGTCTAGCCAGGCCATCCCAGTGAGCAAAGACCAGTCCTGGTCCTGCCCTGGAAGCTGTGGGCTGGGCATGGCATGGAGGCATGGGGGGATGAGTAGGACCGAGGAAGGCCTGGAAAAGGAGGTCTGGGTGCTCTCCATGCTCATCCCTGAAAGATCAAGAGGGAAAATCATTAACTCTAGGAGGGGTGGGTCCCTCCTGAGGGTCTGTGACTCAGTAACTGAGGCCTGATAAGGAGTCAGAGGTCACACAGAGGAAGGGTGTCCTGGGCCCAACAGATTCAGCTTCTGAAGCCTACTTTGCCGTGCCAGGCCTGGGCTTTGGTGTTAGGAGTGACCAGGCTGAGCAGAGGGACAGCTGGGGAGGAGAGTTCCCAAGGAGACCCCCAGGTAGTGTGGCTTGACCTATTGTGAGCCATGTGGCTCAGGGATCAGTTAGGACCTGAAAGCCAGGTGGGGGCTTCCAGACAGGCCAAGGGGACACAGGGGAGCCCCAGGGAGAGGGGACAGAATGAGGAATCTGGGTTCCGCGGTAAGGTTTTGGGGAGCCCAGAGACCTTGAGCGGGTTGAGTGACAGGAGTCTCCACTTTGGAAGCAGACCAGGGTTCCGTGGCTGCTAGGACAGGGACCATGCATCAGTGACTCAGGGCGAAACAGGGCTCTGCCTTTTCCAGGCCCCCCTGAGGCCTGAGGGACCAGGCTGAAGGGACATCTCTTGCCCAGTCCTCCCAAGCTGGGTCCATCTTCTGTTCTGAAGATGAGCACATCAGCCCCCTCCCCAGTCCTAGTGATGGTGGACAGACAAGGCTACAACCTAGTCGACCCTTCCCCACACTGCCCACCCCAACAGGGCACAGGTGGCCACCCAGGACCTACAGGGCCCTCTGTGTGGGAATCCAGTCTGGGAACATGCCCTCCCCACCCCTGCCTAGACACTGCCCTGAGGGGTCCTGCTGCAGGGACTTATACCTTTCCCCCTTCTAGAGGCTTCTTTCCTCAGTTTCTCCCCTGGGCCAGCCGGAACGTCCTGGCCCTGTCCAGTCAGCCCCTCCCCCAGCTAGGCCCCCAGGAAGTCTCCTCCTCCCGCCTTGCCTGGGGAGCCACATTCCTGGCATAACTGAGACAGGTATGTGCCCCTCCCCCTGTACCACCTTTGGGGGCCCCTCCTGCTCCTTCCAGAGGGCAACCCCACCCCCTGCTTTGCTGGGGAGAGTGGCCTGGCTTAGCCTCACTCCCCTGCCAGCTGCCATTTGGGAGCCTGCTCAGGGCAGCCCTCTGCCACCTTGTGCCAGTCTGGACATTGTCCCACACTCCCATCCCCTCCCTCTCCACCTCAGGAAGGCCATCCTCAGAGCCCCCAAGAGGGACGCAGGCCTGACTGGGGGCTGGCAGGGCAGCCTGAGGCCCTTCCCTCCCCACTCCAAGCCAGTAGCAGAGAAAGGAAGTGTTGTCTGCCCCTGCCGGGGCCTGGCACAGGGACAGGGCAGGGGGCCAGGGTTGGAGTGAGCCTGGCACCTGCCCAGCTTGGCTCTGCCCAGCCCTGAAGCTGGGGGTCCTGGCAGCCAGGCTCCCAGGTCTGGCCTGGCCAGCAGTGTTCTGGTCAAGCCCTTCCTGCCAGCCCAACTGTCTAGGGCCCTCAGGAGGACAGTCCCAGGGCAGTGGGTGGGGGCATCCTGACCCCCAGGCCAGGTTCCTTTTTCAGATCTCTTGGTCTCTTAGGCTGTGGAGAGGCTTCTGGAAGGCCGGCCGAGGAGGCTCTCTGCTGTGTACTCCGTTTCTGTACCCACCCCCCAGCTTTCCCACATTCCTCTGCAGATGGGAGGTAGCTTCTCCCGGTCCCTGCTTCCCTCTTGTAGACTCCAGGTTCTCAGCCTACCCCTTGGCCACACCTAGTGCCCTCAAGGCCCCTCCCCCAGGCAGGTCCAGGCTGGAGGCTGCTGGCACCGGAGACTGGCTGCCACCGGCAAGCTGCCTGGGTGGCTGGGGGAGGGGCTGCCTCCTTCCCACCCGGGTGCTGGTGCTGCTGGTGCTGCGGGTGCACCTGAGTGGGTCTGTCTTGTCTTTGGCTTCCCCGGGTTTCTGGGGCAGTTCTGGGATGGGTGGGGAATGCCCTGGATTCTGTGGGGTGATCTGCCTTACACAGGCAAAGGAGGGCAGGATGGAAACAGCCCCTCCTTCCGTCCGCTCCACCCCCCACTGGAAGTGGAAAAGTCTGCTTTGAAGCCAGCCCCCTCCCTCTCCTGGGCTGCCCCCGTGGGTGCTAGAGGGAGCCGTTCTGTTGGGGCCTGCCTGCACCTTCACAGCACCCCTGTGGGTGGGAAACTTCGCAGGGGGCTGCATTCAAGGTTAGAGGCCACCTACTCAGGACACCCACGCAGGTCAGAGGCCAACTCCCCAGCCCCAGAGGCTGAGGTGGAGAGACTGGAGGTCAAAATGGGGCTGTTCCCACACTGAAGGTTGCTCCTGCCAGCTCCCTGCCTCTCCCCCTGGCTGCTCTGCTCCTCTCAGAAGGGCTGATCCCCCAAACCTAGAAGATCAAAGCCTACCCCCATGGCGACAGGGGGTGGGAAACTGCTGTGGCTGCTGCAGGGGTGGGGGGCAGCTTCCACTGTCTCCACGGTGGGACCCAGGCCAGCTGCTCACATCAGAGCTGGGGGGGCTGGATGGGGTGGGAGCTGCCCTCCTGCCTCCGTCAGCTCTTCCCTATGGGGCTCCCCAGCTCTGAGGCCTGGCTGCAGTCACTATGGTAGCCTTGTCTAGCAGACTTGGTCCTCCCAGGGAGAGTTCCCTCTGGGAAGAGGCCTCTGCCCCCTGTATGTTCTGCTGCTGGGCCCCAGCTGGGGAAGGTCTCCTTGAAGCCTCCAGTGGAGAGGGACCCTCCCCAGTGAAGGGCCCCCTCCCTCCAGCTCAGATCCTGAGAACTTCCTCTGAGGAAGGCCCCCTGCAGGGGCTGCTAACAGCTGGACCTGGGAAAGGGAGATGGCCTCTCCCAGGCTTCCCTGCACACACCCCCACTCCGTGGAGTGGAAGCGTGGGAGAGGGAGCAGAGCTGCTCACCAGCAGGCTGTTTCCAGCTGTGCTGGTGTGTGCCTGGGGCCGAGCTGTGTGCAGTCGTTCTGTACTTTCCACTGGCCTGGCTGGCAGTGGTGGTTCCTGATGCTCTGTCACAGTGGAGAGAGGTGGAACCCATCTCCAGAGGCCCAGGGTCGGACTCCCTCCCAGATCTGCACCTGAGAAGCTAGTGTCCCTGGGCTCAGCCTGGGAGGATGACGCCCAAGTCTTGGCAGTGGGTGCCCTCTGCCTGTGTCTGAGAGGCCTCTGCCTTCATGCACCTGTATCACCTCTGCTTGCTGCTGATGGTCCAGTCTGTCCCCTTGCCCTGTCCAGCTGGGCCTTGTGCCTGCCAGGAGCCCAGCACCTTCTCCTGTGGGCTCTGCCCGTGGGAGTAGCTGAGATGCAGGGCCTGCTTGGTGGGGCTGCAGTGAGGACAGTCCCTCAGGCCTGCCTGACCCTGAGGCTGATGCAGACACTTCCCCTCCCCACACAGCAGACAGGGTGCAGGGCAGTCAGGCCCGAGGTGGGCCTGAACCCTCCCTACCCTTCCCTTGGCCACACACGCTGGCCCTTGGAGAAGCAGCCTGCCTGTGGGGCATCATGCTCACAGATGTGGGGCCCCAGTGCAATCTGGGGAGAGTGACACTCAGGGAAAGCAGCGAACAGCAGCTGCACCCTGTGCCTTGGATGAGGGTGGGGAAAGGTGCCATCAGCGTGGGGAGGACAGAGGACAGAAAGCCAGCCATGCTTCCAGGACCCCCTGGCTGGGAGAACACACCGATCCTCTCCTTTCCACCTGACCTCCTCTGCTGATCCTGCACTCCTCCTCCAGGAGGCTCCTCCCTGACAGCCTCCACCAAAGCTCTCCCCTCTACGGTCTGCCTCTGCCCTCTCCTTCCTGCACCTTTGGTCCTTTGTACCTCTCCCTTACCTGCACATCCCAGTGCCCAGCTGGCCAGCACCTCCAGGAAGCTCCCTAAAGCTCAGCCCTTGGCCATGGAGTGGTACCAGCCCTGTTATGCCCACCTCCCCTGTGTCTGGTGCCTCTTGCCCAGCTCAGGACAGCTGGACTCTCAGAGGCATCGACCCACATCTGGGTTCCACCTGTCTCCACACAGTCTCTTTCCTCCTGAAGATGGACAGGGCCTGGCTGAGTTGGGTTTGGAGCTGCCTGGGAGAGGAAGGGCATATTTTATAGTCCCTGCTCACCTGGCACCCCCTGGTTGTTGTGGCAGAGGCCCAGGGTCGGACTCCCTCCCAGATCTGCCCTGAGAAGCTGTCAGCCAATGCCTGTTGCCCCTCCCACTGTCCCTGTTCCCCAGGCTTCACCACACTGGCCTCCTGCTCTCCTGCAGCCTCTTGAGCTAGTTCCCATCCTGGGCCTTGGCAGTTGCCTCTGTCTGGGGCTCTTCCTCTGAATCTGTGGAAAAGCCCTCTTTCTGTCCCTGGGCTGTGTGCAGATGTCACCCCAGAGGCCACACTACTGTCTAGGCTGTTAGAAACTGCTACAACATTGCCTCCCCGAGGCTGTGCGGGGGACACTGAGCCCTGCCAGGGAGGGAGACTGGCTGGTTAGGGCTCGTTTGTGATAGGGTGGGGCCAGCTGAGAAGTAAGGGGTGGGGTCAAGAACTGCAGGCTTCTGGAGTGTCGCTATTCTGTGTGCTAGCCCTCTGTGCCTCTGTCCCTTAATTTTCACTTACTTACCACCCTGAATAGCAGGCTGTTCAGGGTGGTGAGTACCTGTTTGGGGACAGGTAAAGAGCACAGGCTTGACCCAGACACCTCCTGGCCTCACCTGAAGTTGGCAAGAGGAACCACAGAAGGCCAACCCTTGGTGGCTGGCCTAGGCCCAGCAGGGACATCCTGCTGTGAAGCTCCCTAAGTCTTCTGAGAGGGACTGGGAGGATGTGGCACAGCTTGAAACTGCATGAGGAGGCTGCAAGTGGTGTGGTGGGGAGCCAGGCCGACAGATAGAGGCTCCCCTCTGAGCAGGGCACCTCTAGGCAAAGAAGCAGAAGGCCTCGTCCTCCGTCTGAGGTCAGACGGTGCAGGTGCGTCTGCAGATGGCCAGGGGGAGGCCCCTGTAATGGAGATAGTGTGTGCCTATGCGGCATGCTACCATCTGACAGCCCCGCCGTTAGGTCCCTTGGGCTCCCAGCCATCCCACCCCACCCCATCCCATCCTTTCCAAGGGAGCCCCACCCCCTCCAGAGCGGAGGGGGGTCATCTGCATGAGAATGGGCCAGCCAGTTGCCTAGGGGCTGGACTTTCTACCCTTTCCAGGCCCATAGACGTACCTGGAAGTTCCCAGCCAGATCTTAAGTGTGGACACAGGCTGTATGGGGCGGGTGTTAGTGTGTGCAGGCAGGTAGGGGCGTGTGACCCCAATGCTGCAGACTTGGAGGGTGGCAGTTCCTGCACGCCCCAGAGGGATGCTAGTGTGTGGGATTGCTGTTGCTGCAGGGGGGGGGGGGGGGGGGTGCTGTTTCCTGGCTCAGTATCCTGTTCATTCCCAGGGCATGGGCCTGCGTGGGCTGCTCCAGGCTGAATGATTTTGTCTGAAGATCCCAAAATAGCTTTAGTAGCCTGAGCTCCCCTCCCCCTCAGGCCTGGAGCCTCAATGGCTCTTTGTCTCTCAAGACATCCCGCCCCTGCTGGGGGTGAAGACCCTGACTGGGCTTAGTGGGGCTGGGCTGCCAACCTTGTTCCCTTTCCTATTGGCTGATGCCAAAGGACCCCAAGCCCCATGCCCCGTGTTGGCTTTTGCCATCTCGGGCTCCCGTGTGAGCATCCAGGCCAGCCTGTTGGCACTCCTGCAGGATCAGATCCCAGGGGCTCCCACTACCACTTAGACACCCCTGCCCCCAGCCCCTCTACCCTATTCCTAGCTTCTTCCTGCAGAGCATACCTAGAACGTTCCTAGTGTTTCCTGAGGCTTGGCCTCTGGCACTTTCTGGGAGGCCCTCTGCCACCCAGCAGTGAGAGGCAAATGGGAAAGCCCGCAGGAGCCACTCTGGGTGCCCCACACCACGTCTTCCATCGGCTTTCTGGCTCTAGGAGTCAGACCCTGCCCTGGGCAGGAAGTTGCCAGCACCGCCTGGACACTTTTGAGTGTGTCATGGACAGTGTCAGGAGTCCAGAGGTGTTTGGGGCAGGAGCTCCCCAGAGCAGAAGTGAAGGTGGCCAGGGACCGGGACTTCTTGCAAAGTTTCATTAGAACAATGGGTTTCAGGGCCACAAGAGATGGGAAGGTCCCTAACACAGGTGATGGGCAGGGGTGACTCCCAAGTGGGATGTGGCAGTGGAAGGAGTAGGAGCAGAGGGACAGGGTGGAGTGCAAGTGCCAGGAGGCAGTCGGCAGGCTGGGGGCTCCAGCAGGCTACCTGTGGGATGGAGGCCATGTGGGGGTGGGGCCATTTCTGGGCCTGGGAAGGACTCATTCAAGGACTGGGCAGAAAAGGCCCCACAGACAGACCAGGGACTACGGGGAGGTGGGTGTGGTCAGTGCTTTTTTCCCAAGGTGGACTGATATGAGCTCAAGTGACCACGAGGTGGCACTGGTGACTGTGGCAGCAGAAGTTTGGCTGGAAGGGAGACCTACTGAGGGCATATAGAGCTGACAGCAGAGCATGTGGGTATGCCTGGGTGGTGCTATGGGGAGTGAGCACCAGGTGCCGGCAGGGTGCACAACCTGGCCTAGAGGACCCTAGTGCTGAAAGGACATGGCACTCGTGGAAGCTTGTGTGGTGGGGTGTGAGCAGGACCAGTGAAGGGTGGGGGCATGGGTGCTCAGAGATCTGTCCAGGGTAGTGAAGGTGTTAGCCATGGAGGTGGTCACCTTGGCCTCAGGAGGACAGATGTGGCTAGTCAGGATGGCGTGGGGATCCAGGCTATGGGACCTCTCCAACCCATGGTGCCCCCATGTTTGGAGGGAGCAGAAGTCGGGCCCGTGTGTAGATGCCCTACTATGGATCGGGGATTCCAGACTGGCTGCCCTCCTCTCCGGCTCGGAGTTCCAAGGGAAGCCGCTGGGGGGCGCTCTAGGCCCGTGGGACCACAACTGCTTTTTGCATACGGCTTATTTGCTTGGGGCTCATTTGCGTTTTTTTCTCTTTGCACCGAAGGGAGTTAAGGTTGCACTGATGATTTGAGGTGCTTGCTTCCAATTCCTAGGGGAGAAGTGGGCAAAGCAAATTCTGGACACGTCACTTTACACCAACACTCCTTCCACCTTGCACCCTACCTGGGGACCCTTGCCCACACACGTCAGGGTGGAGACATCAGAACAGACATATTTGCAGGCACACACAGACGAATCCCAGAACCCTAGAACCGGGTCGTATGTGCAGGGCCAAGCCCCCTATAGGTATGTTAAACCTTACTGCCCCGCCCCGCCGGACACCAGCCCAGCCTCTGCCTGCGACTCAGCCCCAGCTCCTATCACCCTTGCCCCAGTGAGGTTCCGGTTCTTATGTTTCTCGCTCCCCATCCCCGGGCCAGCACCAGCCTCCTCTCCAGCCACCACGCCAGCACCTGGCCCGCCTCAGTTCTTTTTCAGCCTCTCCTTTGGCCCCTCCCCTGGCCTCAGCCCCTACCTCCTGCCCCTGGCCAACCCCTCCCTAGGCCCCGGTCCCCTTTTCAGCACCACCCTGCCCCTGTCTCTGCCCTAACCCCACATCAGCGCTGCCCCTCCATCTCTTTTGTGGCTCGCGTCGGCCCTCATCCGCCCATCCTCTGCTCTGAGCTGCGACTCCCCGCGGACGCCGGGGTCCCCCGAGGCATCTTCCTTTGTCTCTGCTCCCCGCCCTCCCTCCGCGGCGCCCCTGGCCCCTCACTCACCGCCCCAGCCTCGCGAGGGTGAGGGCAGCCGCTGTGGCTGGAGGCGGGCGAGCGCCTCCGCGGCCGGCTCTTTATTCTTTCCGATGCTGTCGCTCCTCCCGCTGCTGCCGTCGCGCTCCCGCCGCTGCCAGGCGCGAGCAGCAGGCCCCGCGCCCGCGGTCCCGCCGGCCTCTGTCTCTCGGGCTGCCGCTCCCGCTCGGCGGACAGCGCCGGCTGGCGGGCGGAAGGGTGGCGGCGGCAGGGGTGGCCCTGGCCTTCTTCCATCCTCCTTCGCCTGCTTCTGAGCCCGCATTCGGGATTTCTGCTCCTGGATTATTCTGCGCACATCCCGTTATGCGCCTGGAGGGCCGGGGAGGGCCGGGCGTGCCCCAGGCGGTGAATGGGGCTGAACTTTGAGAGCGCAGCAGCTGTCCACTGCCCCAGGGGACCTAGAATGGGGGCAGTAGCCCCGAAGAGGCCTAAGGGCGCTCCGTGAGGACCCCCACTCCCCAAGAGAGAGGCCAAGCCCCAGGCCATGCCTCCGTTGCCGCTGGAGCGGCCCCCCCGGCAGCAGCCTGGCGCCTCGCTGGTGGTGCGGTACTTCATGATCCCCTGCAACGTCTGTCTGATCCTGCTGGCCACCTGTACGCTGGGCTTCGCGGTGCTGCTCTTCCTCAACAACTGTACGTGGCGGCTGGGCGGGGCCCAAGTGGCCCAGCTTGTGCTGGCCAAGTCCTGCTTCCCTGCTGGCCAGGGTACAGGGCAGGCAGGGTCACAGCCAGGCCAAGGGCCACAACTAGCTTGAATGGGCCACACATTCTTCTGGGGATGGAATGGATTGCTCTGGACCCCTTGAGACCTGTCCTTGGGCTTCTGGCCAGCTGACCCCCATCTTGATGGGGCAGAAACAACTTCCTGTGGGAGTAAGAAAGGGGCAGTTGCACTAGGAATGGGGGGTGGGACTTATTTGGTAAATCAGGTGACTTTACTGGGGACCCATTGGCAGGTGATGGGTGTCAAGCCCTGACCATGCAGCTAGAAGGGCAGAGGAAAGCAAGGGCCTCTGCCCTCTTCTCCAGAGTCTGAGCCAGCCTATGGGGGAAGGGCAGAGTGGGCGTGGTGGTCTCTGGAAGGCCTTGCTCAGAGGGCCCTAACTTGGAGATTTGTTTTATTCCAGACAAACCTGGGACCCACTTCACACCAGCACCTCCCATGCCTCCTGACGGTGAGTGGGGCAGCCTGGGTGGAAGGCACAGCTCGGGGTAGCAAGTGGGCAGGGCACTCCTAGGGTGGGTTCATTCTAGGGTGTGTATACCAGGGGTGCCAGGTGTCTGGAGAGGGGAGGCTGGGCAAGGCAGCCTGGGTTCCCCCTGGGGCATCCACTGAGTGTAAGCCCGGGGTCTCAGCTCCTGGCAGTGCTCAGGCAGGACTCTGGTTTCCCTGGGCCTCAAGATTGGGAGGAACCATAGAAGTGAGATGCTGGCAGGTGGTGTGGGCAGGGTGGGGGTGGGCAGTGGAGTGGGCTGGTTGTGGGGGGATTCCTCTCCTTTGTCCTCCCTTCTCCCTTTTCAGGAAGGGCTGGGGCCAGGCAGGGGTTGAGAAAGTCAGAAGTGCAGAGGGGAAACTGGGCTGGGGGGAGGGGGTGTCTCAGCATGACATGAGGAGTCAGAAAGGCTGGCATCTGTCTCCGGGAGGATGCAAGTGATGGAGGGCTGACCTTCTTGACATCCCTGTGGGTTGGGATGTCCTCCCACAAGGCTGCAGGGGCCTCTGTAATTAGGTTAATGTCGGAGGCGAAAAGAAGGCTCTAGTGCTGCAGAGGACAAGGACCAAGGGGTCGCCATGGTCTGCTCACCCTTCCTGCATCCTCAGCAGGCGGGTGGGAGCCCCCAGGTCTGCTCTCCGTCCTGCCCCATCACTGGGTTCTCTGTCAGGCGGATGCCTGTCCAGTGTCACAGAGTCACATGTCTAGAGCTGTCTGACCTAGGCAGGACATGGGTGGGGAGGACAACCTGAGAGCCCTGGGTGGCCTGGGGTGGGGGCATGGCCCTGGGCCTTCTTGTCAGGATGCACCCCTGGGTTGCCTTAGTCAGGGCTGCTTACTGAATCATGGGGCACCCAGGAGCAGGAGCTGGATTCATGGGTACAGGGTGAAGGGGCTCTGCTGTCCTTCAGTGGCCATCTGGGCAGGGTCACCTGTGACCGGCTGTTCTTTATTCCTGGAAGCTGCAGGGTTATTGACTGCTTTCTTTTTTTTTTTTTTTTTCCCTTGTGATGCTGGGGATCAAACCCAAGGCCCTACCACTGAGTCCCAGCCCTTGCCCCACCCTCTTTTTACTTTTTTATTTTGAGACAGGGTCTCACTAAATTTCTGAGACTGCCTTTGAACTTGCAATCCTCCTGCCTCAGCCTCCCAAGTAGCTGGTATCACAGGCGTATTCTCAAATGTACCAGAGTCCCTGGGCTGGGCAGCATTTAGGGTGGGGCAGTAGGAATGGGTGATAGTGGCTGTGGGGACACACATCCTGGCCCTGGGCTCTGCTGGGCAACCCATGTCTCTGACAGCAGTGCCCTCCTCACGCTGCTCCCACCAGACCTGAAGGCCCCTCAGAGGTCCGAGCCCCACCTGGGCTGTGGGAGGGGTCTGTGGCCTCTGAGGTATCTCTTTCTGGGGGATTGCAGTCCTTCTCCTGAGACACAGGAGCCTTGGGGTCAGAGCAATGCAGCACCCCTTCATGGTATGTGACCCTTGGTATTTGCATGTAATGTGGGGACCAGTGGCTGAGGGGGTAAGTGGATGTGGGTACATCCCATTTGTCTCAGACCACTGTCCCCCTTCTGGCCTGGGGCAGGAGGCTGTGACCCAGACAGGTCCCACATCTTCCAGGAAGGGGTCCATGTCCTCCAGTGGGTGACTAAGGAGGAAGCCAATCTGCACTGGGCTGGGGCTGAGCCCTGAGTGTCTACAGCCTCTCTCCTGAGTCCCTCCATTTAACCCACCCTCCCCGAAGCTGCCAACTTGAGTCCCTGTGCACACCCTAGCCATCAGGACACACATGTGGCCACAAGCAGGGCTCTGGGCGGTGGTTCCATCCCCCAACCCCCCCTAGACCAGGAGGAGATTTAAATATATCAGCGGCATCTGTGGCTATAAAAAGTCCCTCCACCTCCGCACTGCAGCGAGAGGGTGCTCCGGTGGGACGCTCAGTGGCCAGGGAGAGGCTTCCACTGGGGACTGAGCAGGGCATGCATGGTGGGGCCCCCAGAGGTGACCCACTAGGGAACCATGTCACCTGAATTTATGAGGGTCACGGGCAGCAGGTGTGTCTTGAGTCCAGCTCTTCCATTCCTCAGTAGTGACTTTCAGGAGACCTCTGCCCTCAGTTTCCTCTTCTGCTGAGTGGGCTTGAGGAGGGGCATTATGTGTGTGAAGGAGTATGCCTAGGAGGGCCTGGCTGCTGTGGCAGGCCCTGCCTGCACCTGTGCGCAGGTGTGCCTGTGTGTGTGCTTGCTGGTGGGCCTGTGGGGGGGTGGGTCGTCTCTGTGTGTATGATTCAAGAAAGTTCAATCAAGAAACTTATCTTCAGCCCTCCCGATCTCCTGGTCCCATGGGCCAGGGAGACACGTAAAGGGGCAGTCATGCTATAGGTACCAACAGGGGACCAGGGAGCAGCCCCTCTCCCAGCCTAAGCATGGGACAGAGTGGGGCCCATCCTGAAAGTGGGGATTCCTGAATTAACGTGAGAATTTACTTTGCTCTGACCAGCTGGTGGTCACACATGTGATCCAGCTGCTGTAGGGAGTTTGGTAGGGTCACAAGTTCAAGGCTAGCCTGGGCAGCTCACCAGGACTGTCTCAAAAATAAGAAATGTGAAAATGCCTGAGTATCTCTGGGTTCCATCCCCGATACCTTAAACCAAGGAAAAAGAGAAGTTACTTTGTCCTGGCAGGGGACAGAAGTAGGGACCAGCATGGAGTGCTCTGAACCGTGGCTTTATAGTGGCAACACTGGTGGACTGTGGAGTGAGAACCAGGCTGTGGCGGGGAGGAGTGTGCTGCTCCCCAAGAACAGCTCTTCCCTGCTGTGGGGTCAGGACCCTGGGAGAGAGCTGGTGGCTCAGGTGACCCGGTGCAGAGAGAGGGAAAGCCCAGGGCACAGAGAGCAGAAGCTAAGGAGCCCAGGGGCAGGGAGGTGACTGGGCCCTTGACCCTGGGGTTCAACCCTGGAGACCTTGGTCAGCAGGTCCAGCTGAAGCCCAAGAGCACCGCTGGGCATTAGCACGGGCCTATTGGACTTGGCTTGGGAGTCACAAGGAGCCTGGGCAAGAAAGAGGGATGTGCCACTAGGAGAGAGAAGGGGAAATGGAGGGAGCTTACAGCCTGGCATGAAGAGGGGACACCGGCAGACATAGATTGAGCCAGATCGAGCCAGGACAGAGAGGAGGCCAGTGGTGGTGACCATCCATTCTTGTAGGTGTAGCTCATCCTCCACTTGAGCTTTGCAGGAAGCAGGTCCTATTGTCCCATTCACAGAAAGGGACACTGAGGCGTAGTGAGGTGGGGGATGGGAACATGGGTGGGGGCAGGGGAGGCAGGCTGTGGCCTCTGTTTTTTCAGCTTTCCAGGGTTGGGTCAGGCAGGTGGAAGCCTGGGGTGGGCTGTTGGAATGGCAGCAGCTGGCTCTAGCTCCTGGGCTATGCACCTCTCCTAGGAGATGGGGAGGGGTCTTCTGCTACATTTCCACCACCTGCGGGAGTTGATGGGCGCCCTGACACCATGACTTATTAATGATAATTGAGCCAGATTAAACATTTATTGGATCCCGGCAGCTGCAACCCCTAATGGACCCGCCTCCCCCAGGGGTACACTGACCCAAGGAGACCACCTATCCCCAGTCCCCGTGCTGGGCTCAGGGTGGCTACTTGGGGCTATCCCTAATGACTCTGGGTCTCAGTGTCCCCGGGCTCTCTTGGTTTGTACACTGTGACAGAGGGCCAGCCTTTCCCTGGGCCACACGGTGGGACGCAGTGGAGGCCTGATGGTGATGGGGCGTGCGCTGCACCCTGCTGTCTGCAGAACTAAGGGCTGAAATGGCAGACTCCGATGACAGGCCCAGCTGTGCCAACAGCTGTGTGAGGCTCTGCAGAGCAGCTGCCCTGGGAGGGGCTGTGGGAGAAGGCTAGGAGCTGGCAAGAGGCCGGGGTCAGGCATGGGGAACACCCAGGCAGCTCCCAGATGGGGCCCCAGAAACTTACGGCCTGAGTTGGGATGAGCCTGGCCTGCGTGGGGGTAACCAGATGGACTCTGGGGCTGATGTGGGAGAGGGCTTTGGGCAGAGTGGGGCCTGGCTGCTTGCTTCGGACTTGGCCTGGGGTCCTCTCCTGTTGTGTGTTGGGGAATCTGCTGAGGTGGGATGGGAGTGGGTGGCTTGTCCTGTTGTGGGGACGGGAGGCCCCTCTCCCCTGGTAGAGGGTATAGAGAGTGTTCTCCAGTGAGGAAAGGTTCCTGGGTTGGCAGGGGAGCCGTCCAGGGGGCCAGGCCCGGTGAACATGCACAATAGAGTGTCCGTGACACTTGTGGCCATGCGTGGGCTTGAACATGCTTGCACACCCGGGTGTGGATGTGCCTGTGAGGGCTGCAGCAGTGCCCAGCCCCGGGACCTGGCTTCGACAACCCCTTCCTGGGCCCGACCTCAGTTTGCAGGGGAATGCTGTGTGGCTTTGGCGCGGTCTGTGAGCCCAGTGCAGAGGATCCAGGCCGGGCCTCCTGCGTGTGCAAGAAGAGCGCCTGTCCTGCTGTCGTGGCGCCAGTGTGCGGCTCAGATGCCTCCACCTACAGCAACGAGTGCGAGCTGCAGCGTGCACAGTGCCGCCTGCAGCGGCGAATCCGCCTGCTCCGCCGCGGACCCTGTGGTAAGGGAGTGTGCCCAGCGTTGGGTGGGGGGGGTGGGCCAGGTGTTGGAGGTGGACAGACAGCCAGGGTGACCCCACCCTGCCATCCACAGGTTCCCGGGACCCCTGCTCCAATGTGACCTGCAGCTTCGGCAGCACCTGTGCACCCTCCGCCGATGGGCAGACCGCCTCCTGCCTGTGTCCCACGACCTGCCGCGGGGCCCCGGAGGGCACCGTGTGTGGCAGTGATGGTATGGACTACCCCGGTGAATGCCAGCTGCTGCGCCAGGCATGCGCACGCCAGGAGAACATCTTTAGGAAGTTCGACGGCCCCTGTGGTGAGTGTCCGCCCCATGTGGGGCTCCTCTCCTTGGGCGTGCGGGCAATAACCCTGACTCCTGCCTGTCCGCCCCCAGACCCCTGCCAGGGAGCCCATGCTGACACGAGCCGCGTCTGCCGTGTGAACCCGCGCACTCGCCGTCCAGAGATGCTCCTGCGCCCAGAGAGCTGCCCTCCCCGGCATTTGCCTGTGTGTGGGGATGATGGGGTCACCTATGCAAACGACTGCGTCATGGGCCGCTCAGGGGCTGTCCGCGGTCTGCTCCTCCAGAAAGTGCGCTCTGGCCAGTGCCAGCCTCGAGGTGGGCTGCTTCCCCTGCACAGTGTGTCCCCTGCCTCCGTGTCCGTCGGGTCCCTGCTGTGGAGGTGCTGGTGTGGTTCTGGCCTCTCTGATCTCCTTGCCCACCCCCAGACCAGTGCTCCGGGACCTGCCAGTTCAGTGCCATTTGCCTGTCCCGCCGTGGCCGGCCCCGCTGCTCCTGCGACCGTGTCACCTGTGATGGGGCCTACAGACCGGTGTGTGCCCAGGATGGGCACACGTATGACAACGACTGTTGGCGCCAGCAGGCTGAGTGCCGGCAGCAGCGAGCCATCCCTCCCAGGCACCAGGGCCCGTGTGGTGAGCACCCTGTGGTCCCCGCCATCGGTCCTTGCCCACCATCACATGCCATCTTCATTCCTTGGCACCCACCTCCCAGGGTCTTGGGCCAGGGTGGGTCCCCTGGGAGGGTGCAGGGTGTGGAGGGTAGAGGCTGCGAGAGGGTGCCTGGATACGTGGGGAGGCGGTCAGAGATGGGCCTGCACTTGGCCATGCAAGTCCAGGCTGCAGGTCCTCTAGTCTGTCTGCCCACCCGTCTCTGTTCTGCCTGAGGGTACAGATTGCTTGGGTGGGCAGGAAGTGGATACAGCGGCGGGGTCCCTCACTCTTGGGACATGACTGTCACCAGCCCCTTCAGAGGCAGGATCTCAGTTGATTTCAAGGAGCCATTGGAGGGTGGAGGCAGCTGGGAAGTGGCCAGCATGTCCCGTGGGGACCAGGGCTGCAGTGACCCTGTGTCCATCTGGGTCAGTCCTCTGTCCATCTCTCTGGTCTGTCTTTCTGCGTCTGTCTTCTCCTCGGTCCTTCCCTCTCGGCTCCTCCTCTTGTGTCTTCCAGCCTGACCTGCTGGCAGGATGAGGTGCCGCGCCTGCCCACCAGGAGCCCACAGCCCGAGGTCTGCCCCTGGTGCGGCTGGGGGGGGTGGCTCGCTACTGCCTGGCCTTGTGGTTCTCAGAGCAAGTGGACAGACACCTCCTCCCCGTGCAGCCCTGGGTGTGACTCTGGGGTGCAGACTCCTCTTAGCCTGGAGAGAGCCCCCACGTGCATGGGTGTCCCAGGGCTGCTGGTGGTCGGGGTCAGTGGCCTGCTGTGGGCAGTCAGGAGGCTCCTGTGTCCCCTCTGCCTCTGTCGTGTGTCTGTCCCTTTCTTTGGTATGTCCTGCACATCTAGCTCTTCCTTGACCACCCCACCCTGGGAGAGGGTCTGCTGCGTGGGGCTGGGGGCTCTGCCCAGTATGGCGGGTAGCAGGTGGGCTGAGTGCCCTGTCCTTCCCAGACCAGGCTCCGTCCCCGTGCCGTGGGGTGCAGTGCGCATTCGGGGCGACGTGCGCGGTGAAGAACGGGGAGGCTGCGTGCGAGTGCCAGCAGGCGTGTGCAGGCGCCTACGACCCCGTGTGCGGCAGTGACGGCGTCACCTATGGCAGCACCTGCGAGCTGGAGGCCATGGCCTGTGCCCTTGGGCGGGATATCCGGGTGGCCCGCAGAGGACCCTGTGGTCAGTAGTGGACAAGCAGGTCTGGGGGGTGGCCTTCCTGACACAGTGGTGACAGAGCCCCCTCCCCAGACCGATGCGGACAGTGCCGTTTTGGAGCCCTGTGCGAGGCCGAGACCGGGCGCTGTGTGTGCCCCTCTGAGTGCGTGGCCTCAGCCCAACCCGTGTGCGGTTCTGATGGGCACACGTATGCCAGCGAGTGTGAGCTGCATGTCCACGCCTGCACGCACCAGATAAGCCTGCATGTGGCATCAGCTGGACACTGTCGTGAGTGGGGCCATGGGGGCCAGTGGGCTAGGGTCCCGCAGCTCTCCGGCTGGGTCTGCTGACCCTGCTGGCTCCATACGTTTCAGAGACCTGTGGAGACACAGTGTGTGCCTTTGGGGCTGTGTGCTCAGCCGGGCAGTGTGTGTGTCCTCGTTGTGAGCGCCCCCCGCCTGGCCCCGTGTGTGGCAGCGATGGTGTCACCTACCGCAGTGCGTGTGAGCTACGGGAGGCTGCCTGCCAGCAGCAGATACAGCTTGAGGAAGCCCGGGCAGGGCCCTGTGAGCAGGGTAGGCTTGGGCAGCTGCCTGCGCTGTGGGGCACCAGCCTCAGGGGAGAACCTGTGGGTGAACTGCCCTCCTTCCCCACAGCTGAGTGTGGCTCAGGAGGCTCCGGCTCTGGGGAGGACAGCGAATGTGAGCAGGAACTCTGCCGGCAGCGTGGCGGGGTGTGGGATGAGGACTCAGAGGATGGACCATGCGTCTGCGATTTCAGCTGCCAGGGTGTTCTCAGGAGCCCGGTGAGCCCCCACCTCCCCCAGCTGTAGGGGGGCAGTGAGGAAGGGGCCCAGGCTGCCCACGCTGACCCCACCCCTCCAGGTGTGCGGCTCAGATGGGGTCACCTATGGCAGTGAGTGTGACCTGAAGAGGGCCAGGTGCGAGTCTCAAGGAGAGTTGTACGTCGCAGCTCAGGGACCCTGCCGTGGTGAGTGGGCCAGGGCACATTCTTGTGGGCTTGTGCAGCAGCCTCTGCGCTTCTGTGTGTGCATATTCAAAGGTGTATGCCTGCACTGGTGTGGGCACGTGGGCATCCATGTGTGCTGTGGTATGCTTGTGGTCTTGTGTGTTCTTCTGAGTATAAAGCACTGATACGTGCACTGTGGACACAAGCCCGTCTGTCAAAGTATGCACCACACTCAGGAGGGTGGGCAGGAGGATTGTGAGTTTGAGCCCAGCCTGAGCCATGCAGCGAGATCCTGCCTCATAAAAGCAAGTGATGCCAACTACCTACTGCAGGTCAGGCCAGGCTTCTATGCAGGAGGCAGCAGGAAACCACAGGGCACCTTCTGGGCCCTTTTGCTCTTCTGGGCAGGAACTGACAGTGGTCTGTAAATGCCACATGTCACACACGAGTGCTCACGGTATGCTCATGCCGTTCACAGATGTGTCTGTACAGTTGTATATAAATGTGCATGGTTTGGAGGAATGTGAGTGCGTGTCCGTCTTCATGTGTGTGTGCTGCCTTTACACTTATCTGTGTGTCCATAGCTCTGTGTACACACAGGCTGTGTCCGTGACTTTGGGTATTCTGTGTGTAGGTGGCCCTGTATGTTTCCTGTGTGCTGTGTCCGTGACTTTGGGTATTCTGTGTGTAGGTGGCCCTGTATGTTTCCTGTGTGCTGTGTCCGTGACTTTGGGTATTCTGTGTGTATGTGGCCCTGTATGTTTCCTGAGTTCTGGGTCCTACATGTGGCACTTGCATGTCCTTGTATGATTATGGTGGCCTCGCCCAGGGCCTCAGCCTCAGATCCCAGACCTGAGGGGCATGGTGTCAGGCTGAGTGGTGGTGTGCAGGAGGTTGAGGCAGAGGGGTAGGCATCAGCACTGCCTCAAGTCTGGCCCCACACCCCTCTCTGCAGGCCTCACCTTGGCCCCACTGCTGCCTGCAGCCCCTGCTCACTGTGCCCAGACCCCCTACGGATGCTGCCAGGATAATGTCACTGCTGCCCGGGGTGTGGGCCTGGCCGGTTGCCCCAGTGAGTACCTGAGTACCCTCACCCCTGGCCTGGCACAGCTGTGTGACTGTGCTGACCCTGTCCCTCCCCTTCCCTTGCAGGCACTTGCCAGTGCAACCCGCACGGCTCCTACGGAGGCACCTGTGACCCAGCCACAGGCCAGTGCTCTTGCCGGCCAGGCGTGGGCGGCCTCAAGTGCGACCGATGTGAGCCTGGTTTCTGGAACTTCCGTGGCATTGTCACCGACAGCCGGAGCGGCTGTACTCGTGAGTGACAGGGCCCCAGGGCTGGCTGCCAGTCAAGTCCTCCTGCCTGTCCACCCCATCCCTGTGCTCAGGCCCTGGCCTGCACTGCACCTGGCAGGCTCTGCAGCAGGTGGAGAAGACTGTCTAGGTACAGACTCAGGCTCCCCTCCCCGCAGCCTGCAGCTGTGACCCCCGGGGCGCCGTGCGGGATGACTGTGAGCAGATGACTGGGCTGTGCTCCTGTAAGCCAGGCGTCGCCGGTCCCAAGTGTGGGCAGTGTCCTCATGGCCACACCCTGGGCCCCGCCGGCTGTGAGGCAGGTGAGGACAAGATCTGGGCTGGCCTGGGGTTTGCTGTGCAGAGGGACAGCCTGAGCTGGTGGAGTTTCTGTGTCCACCCCAGATCCTTCAGCACCGGTGACCTGTGCGGAGATGCACTGTGAGTTTGGCGCTTCCTGTGTGGAAGAGGCAGGTTCTGCCCACTGCGTCTGCCCAGCCCTCACCTGCCCAGAGGCCAGTGCCACCAAGGTGAGCAAGGTGAGGGTGGAGAGTGTGAAGGGCAGTGGGTGGGGGAACCGCCTGAGTGCCCCTGCCTTGCGCCTCAGGTCTGTGGATCAGATGGCATCACCTACGGCAGCGAGTGCCAACTGAAGACCATCGCCTGCCGCCAGGGCTTGGACATCTTCACCCAGAGCCTCGGCCCGTGCCAGGGTAGGGTCTGGGAGCCACCACCCAGCACTGACAGGAGGGCCTTGCGCTCCCCGACTCCAGCCCCAGCTCCCCTCTCCTTACAGAGGCTGCTGTTCCTGGCGCTCACCCAACCCCCAGGGCCACGACAGCCCAGGGGCACTTGCCAAGCGAGCCCCTGCTGCCTCCACCCAGTGCCCTCCCCCTGGCTCCCAGCAGTACGCCCCAGAGCCGGCCCACCCCTCCACCCACCTTACGACCTCGGACCACAGCCAGCCTCCCCAAGACCACAGCTCGGCCCGCGCTGACCATGCCCCCCATAGAAACCTCCACTGCAACCAGTCTCTCCGCGTCTGCCTTTGGAGAATCTGGCAGCACTGACGGGAGTGGCGACGAGGAACTAAGTGGGGACCAGGAGGCCAGTGGGGGGGGCTCTGGGGGTGAGCAGGGGCTCGGGGACGTGGGTGGGTCTGGAGTGAGCAGGGGCTCGGGCACGTGGGTGGGCCTGGGGTGAGCAGGGGCTCGGGGACGTGGGTGGGCCTGGGGTGAGCAGGGGCTCGGGGACGTGGGTGGGCCTGGGGTGAGCAGGGGCTCGGGGACAAGGGACAGGCCTGGGAGGTGAGCAGGGGCTCGGGGACATGGGGAGGACCTGGGGTGAGCAGGTGCTCTGGGACATGGGACAGGCCTGGGGAGTGAGCAGGGGCTTGTTGGGGCAGGGCCCAGAGAGGCTCCCACCTGTGGCTGGACTCAGACTGCGCATCCCTAGGACTGGATCTCTCCGTGGACAGCAGCGTGGTGACACCTGGACCACCCGCTGAGAGAGCCTCCTGCTACAATTCACCTTTGGGCTGCTGTTCGGATGGCAGGACACCTTCACTGGACGCAGAGGGCTCCAACTGTCCTGGTGAGTGGGTGGCAGGGCAGGTGGAGCTTGAGGAGCAGCCTGGGCAGCCATGGGTGCTGCTCCTACCGCTGGCAGCAGGTGGGTCCAGGTTTTATGGTCTTGGGTCTCAAGTGTGTATGAGACCTTGGGGATCCGGCACCCATGTGCACACGTGTGGTCTCAGCCCTGACACTTGTGCGTGCCCAGGACCCTGTACCTAACCCGTCTCTCTCCTTGCAAGCAAGCCTGGGGCAACTGCTCTGAGGAGTCTGCCTGGTAACTGACGCCAGCCCTGCCCTGGGGTCCCCACTAACTCATGACCATCTGACTAACATCCACCTGCCCTGTACCCTACGTGGCTTGCTCCAGGGGCCTGCACCAGGCCGGTACCAGGCAGGGCCTCACCGTCCCTTCTCCCACAGCCACCAAGGCGTACCAGGGCGTGCTGGAGCTGGAGGGGGTCGAGGGGCAGGAGCTGTTCTACACACCCGAAATGGCCGACCCCAAGTCAGAGCTGTTTGGGGAGACAGCCAGGAGCATCGAGAGCACTGTAAGTGGGGGCGTCCCCCCAGGTCAGACCCAGAGGGGGCCAGGGCAGGAACCCCACAGGGTAAGGGGACCGACTTCAGTGGGTTGAGCGGTGCCCAGTATCCTCACTCACTCCCTGCCCACAGCTGGACGACCTTTTCCGGAACTCAGACGTCAAAAAGGACTTCCGGAGTGTCCACCTGCGGGACCTGGGGCCTGGCAGATCAGTCCGTGCCACTGTGGATGTGCACTTTGACCCCAGTGAGACCCCCGCGCTAAGTCTCTCCCAGGAGGTGATGGGTAGGGGCTGCACAGGGCCAGGCCATGCTCAGTAGCCCCTCTTCCCCAGCCACAGCCTTCAGGGCACCTGACGTGGGCCGGGCCCTGCTTCGGCAGATCCAGGCCTCCAGGCGCCGGGCCCTGGTGGTGAGGAGGCCTCTGCAAGAGCACGTGCGGTTCATGGACTTTGGTGAGCACCAGGCCGGGCCTCCTTGTCTGTTCCCATCCTCCACTGCCCCGCCCCCTGCTCCTGGCAGACCCTGACCACTCCCTGCCCCACAGACTGGTTTCCTGCATTCTTCATGGGAGCCACCACAGGAGCCACCGCTGCAGTGGCCACAGCCAGAGCTACCACTGTGGGCCGACCACCTTCCCCCGTGACCCCTCGGGTCCACCCCAGTCACACCAGCAGGCCCACTGGAAGGACCACGGCCCCCCCACACACACACCGGCCCCCCACCACAGCTCCCGGCCATGTGGCTGGACACTGGCCTTTGCTCCCCAGTCCCGAGCAGCACCCAGGGTCCTGTGATTCTCAGCCCTGCCTGCATGGGGGCACCTGCCAGGACCAGGACTCTGGCAGGGGCTTCACCTGCAGCTGCCCGGCAGGCAGGGGAGGCACCTTCTGTGAGGACGGTAGGCGCTTCTGTCCACCTCTCTGGAAGGACAGGGAGGCTGATGGGGGCAAGGAGGGAGGGCAGAGATAAGCCACCAGCAGGAGGTGGTAGGGGCAGGGTCCTGGGTACTCTTCCAGCTCACCCTCCCTATTCCCTGCAGTGCTACGCCCCTCTGTCTCTGTTCCTGCCTTTGGGGGTACCTCCTTTCTGGCCTTCCCCACGCTCCGTGCATACCACACGCTGCGCCTGGCGCTGGAATTCCGATCCCTGGAGCCTCAGGGACTGCTGCTGTACAACGGCAACGCTCGTGGCAAGGACTTCCTGGCACTGGCGCTGCTTGGTGGGCGCGTGCAGCTCAGGTGCAGAAGGGCGGGGCCCCCTGACTGTCTGGCGGGTGGGCAGGGCTAATGCTCAGTGGGCGGGGCCAGGGCCTTCCAGGGAGGAATTTGTGGGTGGTTCCTGACCAGATTGTGGGTGGAGCCAGGCCAGTGCTCTAAGCACCTGCTTGGGTCTCCAGGTTTGACACAGGTTCTGGACCAGCAATACTGACCAGCTCAGTACCTGTGGAACCAGGCCGGTGGCACCGCCTAGAACTATCACGGCACTGGCGCCAAGGCACACTGTCTGTGGATGGCGAGACCCCGGTTCTGGGCGAGAGCCCCAGCGGCACAGATGGCCTCAACCTAGATACCGACCTCTTTGTGGGCGGAGTCCCAGAGGACCAGGCTGACGTGTGAGCAAGAGGGTGGAGCGGGCATCAAAGTGGGTCTCTGACCTTGATCTTGCCTGGGACTCCACCAGAGCCACCTCCATTGGGTAGCCAATGGGATCAGAAGAATGGTGTGGGGGTGGCTAGGACCCTGAGCTCAGCTGGGGCTCCTGCCCTTCCCCGTCTCATCTGGGTGGCTGACCTTTGGTGCCAGAGTGAGCAGGGCCTGGGCCGACCCTTCCCTCCAGTCCTAACCCTTAACCTCGGCCCCACCCTCTGGTTGCTCCTCTTTGTGGGGCTGGCTGCTTTGTCTAAAGGGTGAGGGGATGGAGCACCTCTGACTTCTGACCCTAACTGTACCCCTGTGACTCTGGCCGCGAGAAGCAGGCCTCTGCCTGAGCTTACTCTGACCCCTTCCTGTGGCAGGGCCCATGAGCGGACCTCCGTTGGCGTGGGCCTGAAGGGCTGCATCCGCCTGCTGGATGTCAACAATCAGCGCCTGGAGCTGGGCCCCTGGCAGGGGGTTGTGTCCCGCAGCTCCGGTGTGGGAGAGTGTGGAGAGCACCCCTGCGTGCCCAGCCCCTGCCATGGTGGGGCCCCATGCCAGGCCCTGGGAGACGACATGTTTCACTGCCAGTGTCCACCTGGCCGCTTTGGTGAGGGCAGGCTGGGATCCGGGTGAGGGCTAGGAACCGGGTGTCAGGGGGCCTGCCTTCTTGGAACTCACCTCCATCTCCCTCCAGGCCCAACCTGTGCAGAAGAGAAGAGCCCCTGCCAGCCGAACCCCTGCCACGGTGCAGCCCCCTGCCGCGTGCTACCCAAGGGCGGGGCCAAGTGCGAGTGCCCCGCAGGACGTAGAGGCACGCTCTGCCAGACAGGTAGGGGCACCAGGCTGTCGGGAGGGGACAAGAAGTCAGGGTCAAATGTTCAGTTTGAATTGTGGCCCAGTCTTCGGGTCCAGGAAGAGCTGGGATTCGGGTCCTGTGGGTTTCGGTCGAGTTAGGCAGGACAGTGGGGTGCACGGCCTGAGTGCGCCCTGTCCTCCCTCTGCAGTGTCTGAGATGGACGGTAGTGCCCAGCCCTTCCTGGCGGACTTCCATGGCTTTTCCTACCTGGAGCTGAGAGGCTTGCACACCTTTGAAAGAGACCTGGGGTCAGTAGGGTAGGTGAGGCAGGGGAGGGGAGGCAGCCTGCAGGGAAGGGGCCGTGAGACACCCTGACCCACGTGACCCAGGGAGAAGATGGCCCTCGAGGTGGTGTTCTTGGCCCGAGGACCCAGTGGTCTGCTCCTGTACAATGGGCAAAAGACCGACGGCAAAGGGGACTTCGTGTCACTGGCCCTGCATGACCAGCACCTGGAATTCCGCTATGACCTGGGCAAAGGGGCAGCAGTCATCAGGTGGGCAAGCATGAGGGCTGGGGGCTCTGTCCTGGGCTGCCCACGGGGAGGGCCTGGAGGCCGGACTGGACAGGGGTAAGGCTGGGGCTCCTGACACTGTCTCTCAGTGGGTAGGCAGAGCCCACAGCCTGCTCACTCAGCCTCTTCCTCACAGGAGCAAGGAACCCATAGCCCTGGGCTCTTGGATTAGGGTCTTGGTGGAGAGAAACGGCCGTAAGGGTGCCCTGCGTGTGGGCGATGGGCCCCGCGTGCTGGGAGAGTCCCCGGTGAGTGTCCGAGGGGTGCGGAGGGCCCAAGTGTCCCCCCACCCTGCCCTGCTCCTCCGCCTCCTCCTCCTCCTCCTCCTGGGGGCTTGGCAGCCCCCATGCCAGTTCTTACAAAACTCTTTTCTCTCGTCTGTCCTGTGCCTGGTCTGTCTCCTCTCTGCCCTGCTCTCTGGCTCTTACTCTGCACCCCCATGCTCTCCGGATGTCAGAAATCCCGCAAGGTATTGTCTGCTGCTCGTACCGCTCATTGTCTGACACCACCCTAGAGTAGCTCCTCCCCATTAAGGCCCCTGTCCACCATTTCTGTGTGGTTAATGCTGCCTGCTGGTTAGCTAGGGGCTGGGGTGTGGGCGTCAGGCAGTTGGGCACCCTGGTCTGGGACTCAGACCTGCCCCTGCCTAGTGGGTAGGCCCTGCACACCCTCATCCAGCGCCTTCTGCAGGTGCCGCATACCATGCTCAATTTGAAGGAACCACTCTACATCGGGGGTGCCCCCGACTTCAGCAAGCTTGCCCGGGCAGCTGCAGCATCCTCTGGCTTCGATGGTGCCATTCAGCTGGTGCGAGGCATGGGGTGGGGCCCTCCTGCCAGGGCTCTCCACAGCGGGGGAGGAGGGGCTGCCCCGGGCTGACTGCAGGGCAGGGAGGGCGCAGCTGCTGAGACACAGGCTCTCACCCTGTGCCCTGCAGGTCTCCTTGGGAGGCCGCCAGCTGTTGGCCCAGGAGCACGTGGTGCAGGCAGTGGACGTCTCATCCTTTGCAGACCACCCTTGTACCCAGGCCTCAGGCCACCCCTGCCTCCATGGCGCCTTGTGTCTCCCAAAGGAAGCCACCTACACATGCCTGTGCCCCATGGGCTTCTCGGGGCTACACTGCGAGAAGGGTGAGCACCTGTGGCTGGGCCGGGGCTGCACCTGCACCTGCAGCCCACCTCACCCTGCCTGTCTCCCAGGGCTGGTTGAGAAGTCAGCAGGGGACCTTGAGGCACTGGCCTTCGATGGGAGGACCTACATCGAGTACCTCAATGCTGTGACCGAGAGGTAATGCATCGCCCAGGAGCCAGCACATCGTGCACCCTCCACTGTCTGTCTGGTCCTGTCTGTACACACCACACAAGGCAGGACACCATGCTCTGACCAGGCGGGAAGCCCCAGTGTCCACCCCTCCTCCCCCTCCTTCCTTCTCACCTCTCTGTCTCTTTGTTTCCAAGCGAACTGACCAATGAGATCCCAGTGTAAGTAGCCCCTCGACCCCCACCTGCACCTTCCCCTCATCCATGCCCATCTGTGCTTCCCTGACCCTGCCACAGCACAGTCCTGAGCCCCTCGAAGGGCAACATGTCCCTCCTGGATGGAGGTGGGGGTTAGGGCCTTTAGTGCTGTGTGAGGCTCAGCTTCTTTCCTGGGAAATGGTACCCCCTCCCAGGACACGTGCCTCATCCACCCTGCAGCCACCACCCTACCCCAGGCCGGCGTGAGTGTGTGCCTGTGCCTGTGCCTGTCGGTGCGTGCACACACTTAGACATATCTGTATGTGTGAGTAAAGGTGTTCCTGTGTATGCCTGTGTGTGTGTGTGCAGAGATGTAAGGCGTGTTCGTGTGGATCGTGTGTGAGTTCACGTGTGTATGAGCGTGTCTTTGCTTGTGTGTCCATGTTCTGTGCACATGCATGTGTGCTGGGGCATCAGGGCCACCCCCAGGCAGATGAGCCCTCTGCTTCCATCTGCCATTCACGTCTCATTCCTTGAACTCTGCACTGGCTTGGGCCATGCCACCAGCTATGTCTGCACACGCGTGTTGCACACATGTCACTTCTATGGCTCTCTGGAGGGTCATCAGTGGGGCCCAGGGCCACGCGTGTCCAGGTGTATGCTTGCTTTTCCCAGTGCTGGAAATGGGACTTGGGCCTGTGCTTGGCCTGTCTGTCCCTGGCTCACTGCTTCCCTCTCTTCCTGTTTCTAAGCCCCGAAACTCCGGATTCTGGGGCCCTAAACAGGTGAGCATGTGGCAGTGCCTGAGGGGCAGAGTGGCTGTCACCCCACGGTGTGCCTGCCTGTCATCCTCGATCTCTGATCACCTCTGCCAGTCCCTCCATCTGTCTGTCTCTCCTCCGCCCACCGTTGGTATTTCCCTCACCCAGCCACCAGCCCCCATGGCCTGTGAAGTCCAGGCTCTGCCCTCCTGCCCTCCCCATCCACCCTGCCGCCTTCCTGGAGGCCTGACCCACCCCTTCACCCTCCAGCGAGAAAGCACTGCAGACCAACCACTTCGAGCTAAGCTTGCGCACTGAAGCTACACAGGGGCTGGTGCTGTGGAGCGGCAAGGCCACCGAGCGTGCAGACTACATGGCGCTAGCCATTGTGGATGGACACCTTCAGCTGGCCTATGACCTGGGCTCTCAGCCCGTGGTGCTGCGCTCCACCGTGAGGGTCAACACCAACCGCTGGTTGCGAGTCAGGGCTCACAGGTCAGTGGGGCCCCTGAGAACAGCGGCAGGGCCTGCACTTTCCCAGCCACTCCTGGTCACCAGCTGCCTGACCCAGGGTCACTGTCGTGGGGAGGAGAGGAAGGAAGGACAAGAAGATGCAGGAGAAGCAGTGTGGCAGGAGGCTTGTTACTGCCGCCATCCTGGGCTCCAGGGTGACCTGGAGTGGGCCCAGCCTGCAGCACCGTCAGGCATGGAGGGGGCTCTGATCTGGAGGAGGTGGGGAGGACCCCTGATAATCTTGCCCCACCTGCACCCTCAGGGAGCAGAGAGAAGGTTCCCTTCAGGTGGGCAATGAGGCCCCTGTGACCGGCTCCTCCCCCCTGGGTGCCACACAACTGGACACAGATGGAGCTCTCTGGCTCGGTGAGTGCTCGAGAGAGGTCAGGCCAGGGGCCATCCAAGGGCCTCAGTTTATCTAAGGGACAGACTCCATCTGTCCATCTGCGTCCTCTCCCATCTTGGCCCCAGGCCCAAGGCCAGAGGACAGGGTCCTATGGGTGGGCATGCCTGCTACCCACCTGTTCCCTGGGCAGTGGTGGCCCTCTGCCCTCTAGCCACAGCTGTGTGATCTCCTGCTGTCTGTCCTGTAGGGGGCCTGCAGAAGCTGCCTGTGGGCCAGGCCCTGCCAAAGGCCTATGGAACAGGTTTTGTGGGCTGCCTCCGGGATGTGGTGGTAGGCCAGCGTCCACTGCACCTGCTGGAGGATGCCCTCACCAAGCCAGAGCTGCGGCCCTGCCCAGCCTCCTAAACTGACACCGGAGCACCCCCATCTGCCCACCCTACTGTAATTATTTTCTATTTTTGTAAACTGTTGCTTTTTGATATGATTTTCTTGCCTGTGTGTTGGCCAGAAGGACTGCTGGCCTGTCCTCCCTTCCGTCCAGGCAGCTGTGCTGCAGAGACAGACTGGTATCAAGAGGCCCCCAGGGGTGGTGTGGCAGCTTCAGGACGTGCCCCTTGGCCTCAGGGCACCACACCAGCCCTTTACACTGTGTGTCCCCGTGTGTCGGCCCCCACACTTCCCTCCTGTACCCGGTCCACTGGCAGACCCTGCTCCCGACCTCACCCTTGCTGCATTTGACGAAGCCTGTTGTCCCAGGGCAGGAGGGGCTTGAGGGGACTTCCACTGAGTACCCCCATGGGACCTTTCTTGGTCCTTACTTAAGCTGCTGTTTCTTCCTTTGTGCTGTGGGTAGCCTTGCCCCAGGCTAGCCTGGACCCCAGGACTCCTGTGCCAATACTGTGACTTAGACATGACATTACCATTGATGTCATATTCTACCATGGACATGGCCCCCACACACACACTCCAGGCCCTGTGAGCAGCCCCTGAGAGGGAATGGGCCACGGTGCATGATGTGGTTGACCTCTGTTGCCTGTGTCCTCCTCTAGAGTGATGGATGTCCAGGCCTGGCCAACAAACATGTTCTGGGACCATTGGTTTTATTTGGTGCCCAAAGCAGAAGAGCTGTTGTCTTTCCTGTCCTGACTCCAGAGCATTTAAGCACCCTCATCAGGGCCAGTATGAGAAGTGATCATCTTTATCTGAAAGTGACTGGGTCTAGCCAGTGTCTGAGCAAGACCAAAGTGTAGGTGCAGGGGTGGCAGAGGTGGCCACAGAGTCAGAAATGCCTTAAACTGCAACGTCCACCCCCCACTCCCTGCCTGGATGCCCTTCCCAGTCCTCTTGGGAGTAAGACCAGACAACGGTGGTGGAGTTGGCAGCCTGGCCATCCTCTGCTGGGGGTGGGGGGCTGCAGGAAACTGCTCTGGTGTGTCCTTACTAACTCCAGTATGTGTCTTGTCAAGCACCGTGAAATAAAGTTTGGAAACTTTAAAAGAAGGGCCATGTCTGTCCTCCCCAACTGCCAGCCCTACAGCCTGGCGGCGCCCTGCTTGGCTTCATGGTGGGGACACAGGCTTCCAGCTCCCTTAGGTGGCCTTGCACTGAGAGCTGGGGCTCCAGGCTCTTTTTGGTGAGGAGCCCCGTGTGTGGATGAGCACAGTGCTGTGCAGTGTGGGGACAAGGTGGGGTCACAGACAGTATCCAGGTGGCCCCCCAGGTGTGGGCTGGGTGGGGTCACAGAGACTAGTCCAGGTGGCCTGGGGGCCCACCTGCACTTACACAGCAGCCTCCCTTCATCCCTCCAGGATGTGCAGTGGGCTGAGGGGGCTGCCAACTGCCCTGGGGGTAGTCACGCTTGTGGAGGCCAGAACCAGGGCGAGTGGGTGTAGGAGGTCTTGTGTGGTGAGTTGGGTGGCAGGCAGTTGCTGAACTGGCTCCAGTGTGCAGGGCCACCCATTAGCACTTCTGGGAGACACTGACAGGTGGCCCAGACCAGGGCGCTGTATATGCAGGAGCTTCTGCAGATGCAGCCCCATCCCTGGCAGAAGTCTGAGCTTAGAAAGGAAAGGGAGATGAAGGGGGGCTGTGTGGTCACATAGGTGACCCCCTCCCTCAAACTCATGACTTTAATTGAAGATAATAAGTGCGCCTGTTTGATTTTGTATTAATGAGCACCCCCTCCCAACAAAAAGACCCTCAACTTCAGACCCAGGGACCCAGGGAGTCCTCGGGTATTCACTTCCTACCCCCTCACTAACTTGTTCCTTAAGGAGTGTTGGCTGCTGCACACCAGGCAAGTCAGATGCTGGGTTGGGGGAGGCAGGTGCTGGGGGTTGCAAGAGGCAGTGGTGCTGGTGGGGGCTGCCCTCGTTTAGGCTTCGGGGAGGGTGGGGAGTACCCAACCAGCTAAAGATATCAACCCTTACCCAAGCACAGGGATTGCAAGGCACATCTGCCCCAGGGGTGGCACATGTAAGTGTCCTGAGTCTGGACAGAGGTTCTTGGGGCAGAAAGGAAGCATAGGAACGGCCAGAGGCCAGGGCCAGGTCAGAGAAGCCATGGAGGGTGAAGCTGTTGGGGCTTGGGGAGGACTTTAGGCATGAAATATTCAGGCTTCATGAGAAGGCCTGCCCTGGGACGCAGGGTGCTTGGGAGAGCCCTGTGGCCCAGCTGGATGGGGTTTGGGTCATTTAGGCTAGGAAAGACCGGCCCTGGTTGGCAGCACCTGGCCAGGACCCCTGGCTTGGGGAGCTCGGGCCCCTCATGGACCCCAGCATTTACATGGCCTGCTGCAGGGTGAGCCAAGGTGGAGGAGAGGACCCAGAAGGGAAGACCAGGAGAGGGAGAGGGTGACATGCCCTTCTGGGATCTGGGTGAGTCGGAGAGGAAGTCAGGACAGCACTGACCCTGCTCTCTGGGGCGACAGTGCATGGGGTGCAGGAGCAAAGGCTGAAGCCAAAGACCCCAGGGGAGATGGTTCCAGGCCACAGTGGACCCTTCTTGAAAGTCTGCATGACCCCAGAAGAGTAGTGGCTGTGAACCCCAGGACACAAGCAGGCTTGACCGCAGCTAGGGTGCCCCTGTGGCAAGGAAGTGAAGAGACTGCAGCAAGGAAGGGGATGACCTGGTGTCCACCTCCCACCTCTGCCTGGAATTCCGGGGCTGTGGTGGGGGAGCGGGGTTCTACTCCGGAAGGAGCAGCTTCCAGCCTAGGGCTGATCCCTTAGTATCGTGTAGACTGAGTGGCAAGGCCATAGGCCACTAGGGCCGTGGGGCCGTGATACGCCTTAACCTTCGGAACCGGAATGCCTGCGCATCCCTTTGCTCTGAAGTGCGGATACCCTGGGAGACTTTAGCACCTTTATCCCGGAGTTCCTGGGCTCCAAGGCCTATGGGGGTTGCAGGGGCGGGGGTTTGCATTTTAATGAAGCCGGCAGGGGTGGGGCCTCTGCGGGACTGGTTAGCCCGAGGGCACAGCTGCGGAGTTCGGGGGCTGGCGCATCGGAGAGCGGCTCTGGTGCTGACGTGACCTCGCAAAGATGCGCCTAGCCTGCCTGCGTCCGGATACGTGCATGCCAAGAGATGCGCTGCAGCTCCGACCAGCTCTCACCAGTGGGCGCGGGATTCTTGCCACCCAGGACTTCCCTGTGCTTCCAGCCTGTGGCCTCCAGGCCCCATGTTCTGCACCTAGCCTCCCAAAGATGTGGGAGGGAGGCTCTCCACTAACTGCAGAGGCCTGGCCTGGATGGAGATCAGTGCTCCCCACCCTAGGGAAGGTGCCCTGCAGGTAGCCCAGGTGTGGGGGGTGGCTGTGGAAGGACAGTGGCACCTCCTCCTGCTTAAGTGTGGCAGGCCCTGCTCCTGCTCCCTTTTGCCACCAGAGATGCAGCCTGTTAGAGGGCACTGAAGGCAGGCGGGCAGG
The DNA here is from genome assembly GCF_048772815.1 of Callospermophilus lateralis. Taxonomy (NCBI): domain Eukaryota; kingdom Metazoa; phylum Chordata; class Mammalia; order Rodentia; family Sciuridae; genus Callospermophilus; species Callospermophilus lateralis. The sequence continues at coordinate 143,584,442 of NC_135311.1, read as the reverse complement.
GGTAGGGACCAGCAAAAGCACATGATCCACATAGCCCTATGCCCTGGCATCTGGCATATCACCCAGAGTGCCCATCTCTGGTGCTTGGTCAGGCTGGAGTTCACAGGAGAGGTCCCCAGTGGTACTGAGCAACTGTCCCCAGATCAGGGTCCTGGGATCTCTGGGTAGAGAGTGAGGTATGGGATGCAGACAGGACAGGCCTGGCACAGTCTTGGGCCCTCACATTCTGAGGAACTGTGGAAGTGAGTTGGATCACAGAACTTGCAAGCCAGCAGCCTCGTGATTCCAAGGTATAATGTCCAGTTGGATACCAAGAAACAGAGCTACATGTGTATGATCCATCTCAGAAACTGGCTGGAGTGGCCCCTGGGTCCCCTGGACCTCATTCTTACTTGTCCTCTGAGTACAGGACTGGTTCTCAGAGAGGGCCATGTCTGTGTCATGTGCGTGTGACCCAGGTTGGTCTGGGAAAGCCCCAGGTGGGGCTCTGCTCACCTGCTTCCCCTCCCTCCCTCACCTGTGATGACTGTTCCTCCTCTGGTCCTGGGCCCCTGCCCACAACCCTATCAGGCCTGGCAGGCCCCACCAAATGGTAGAGCCACGCCCTCCCCCTGCCCTCGTACCATGGTTTGTGGGTCAACAGGCACCACTCACCCCTACACTCAGCATAGCGAGGCAGGATGGGGACAGGACTGGTTCTGTGCCCATGCTAGAGCCTGGGAGGATCTGCACCCCATGGGGACAAGCCTGCTGTACCCCCCTGAGTTGGAGAGGAAGCACATCTCGGTCCACTTGGTCCTGTATAGTCGGACAGATCCTGGTTGGACTTTTCTGGAATAGGAATGGCTGGGGCCAGGGAAGGGCTGGGATAAAGACCTCCAGGTGGTCTGGGGAACTGACCCCCACCCCTGGAGTCTGGCCTGGAATACTTTCCCACCACCACAGACAGGCATGTCTGCACCCAAGTGTGCTTAATCCCTTTGAACCGAAGTTCCTGCTCTGGGTGTGTGCAGGTGTATTGATGAGCTGTGGTGTGTCCCCTGACCCATATTTGTGGGGTAATGTCCCTGGGTCCATATCTACAAGGGACATCAAGGTCAAGGCTGTGAGGGGATCTGGGCCCACCATGGCCAGCATGGGTTCAGGCTGACCTCTTGGGTGTCCTTGACTGTCCCTGGGTTCCTGAGTAGCCTAGGCCCAGGAGGCTCTGCCCCCGGGTCCCCTCAGGAGGCCTGGTGTCGCCAGTTAGACCTAAGCCACCGCCACACCATGGAGCTGGCTGGCCCCTGACCTGCATCAAGGGCAGCAGGGCTCTGAAATGGGCACCTGTGGCCTCCCTTCTCCCTCCCTCTTCCTGCCAGCCTCGGCCAGATGCAGATGCCCACTGGCCTACTGGGTACCCCACTCCACCATCAGACCCTGCCTCAGACTGGTGGGAGCCACTGCAGCTAGGGAGCCCCCCATTGGAGGTTTCTACCTGATAGACTCTTGGCAGCCTGGTGGGAGGACAGGGGATTAAAAGTATGATTAAGAGTCCCCAAAAGGACAGACAGGGGCCCTTCACCCCTGTGGCTTTGAAGCTGGACCTTGGCACTGCCCTTGCCCCCAGCTCTGTATTGCCCATCTGGGGCTGTTGGACAGCACCTGGGTTCAGGATATGGGTCAGCATAGTGGGCAGCCCAGGTAGGGGCAGGAAGGCACCTCTGGTTCCGTCCCTCTTCCTCTGCAGTGTCAGTACTATGCAGGGACATGGAACCTTTGCCTGCCTTTTTCCTGTGGCCTTGCCTGCTGTCCTAGACTGGCCCCAGGGGTCACCATATAGCATCTCCTCCTGCAGAAAGCCCTCCTTGGTTCCAACCCACTGGCCCCCTTAGTGGGAATTGCCCAAGGTCTGCCAGCGTGGGAGGGAGCTCAGGCACCAAGCCCAAACTATGCCCAGAAACCCCTTCTTCCCCACAGGAAGGCGGCACCGGAGTGTACTGCTGGACCACCCTGGAGCAGCCCCTTGAGCTCTTGGTCCCTCTGAACTGAAGGGTATGCTCTGGGGAGCCATCAGGTTCAGAACAGAGCTGCCGAGGGTTCACGCCTGGGCAGAATCCACAGGGCGGCAGGTCAACACTGAGGTGTACAGGGGACACTTGTTCCTCACACCTGCCACAAGCTCCAGCGACGTACAGAGGGGCAGTCATGGAGGCACAATGGCATTGGGGTGGGCCTCTCCGGCAGTGTGGATGCCTGTATCCATGGGGCACACCTGCTGGCAGGGGCACTGCTTTGCAGGACTCTTGGTGCTTCCCAACAGCCAAAAGGCCGATGACCAGCAGTAGGCAGGTCCAGCTGGAAGTTCTGAGAACACAACCATCTGCCATGGGGCCCGGGGGGGGGGGGGAGAGAAGGGAGTGACTCTGGGCATGTTGCAAAGGTGTGACCAGAGAGTGCTGATGGATCATTGCTGGGGCTGAGGCCCAGGCAGTGGGTGCGCAGTGGCGTGCTTTGCTGAGAGGGAAGATGGAGAACGGGAGACAAGTCCTGCAAATATTGCGAAAGATGCTGCTCTCTTTACAAATGGAGATGCTGAGGTGTCTATGAGGTGTCTTGCAGCTCCATCAGGGCTAGGGCTGGAGGTGAATGGCAGGTGGACTCAGTGGGACCCCACATGAGGAGCCAAGCACCATGGCCAGGCCCCGGAGGTGGGAGACAAGCAGGACCTGGGGCCAGAGGTGGGGAGCAGCCTGGAAGGAGGTCTCAGTGGGGTTGGGGAGTGGGAGGCAAGCCCAAGGACATCTGGAGGGACACAGGGTCTGCAGAGGAGCCTTCCTGCCTGCACTTACTTGGAGGCTCATGTTCAGTGGACGGCAGCAAGGCCCTGACAGGAGTCCTGTTGGGAGGGGGCAGAGGCCTGCCATGTCGGGGCCTGCTGCTCCTCCCTCCCAGCACTTGCCTCTGTCCTGCTGTGCCCTGTAGTCAGCGAACTCGTGGCCTCCGGCTTTCTCAATGGCTCCTGCCAGCTGCTGGGCTTCCACCCACCCACCCAGCCACCCACCCATCCACCCATCCACCCGTCCACCCATCCACCCGTCCACTGACAGCCCCTGCCATCTACCGCCTGCCATTCTTAGTCATTCACTTCTTCTTTTAGTGGAGCTTTAAGGTTACACATGGTAGTTGGGTTTATATCAACAAACTCCTACACGCACGGAATTCGTTTCCAGTTCCCTTTTCCCTCCTGTCCTCCCTGCCCTCTCCCTCCTCTGCTGGACTTCCTTCACTTTCATTGATTTGTATTTGGTTCTTTATGTTATCCTCTCCTTCCCTCCCCCTCTCCTTTATTTTACTGTAGCTTCCACAAAGGAGAGAAAACATTTGACCTTTGGGTTTCTGAGTTTTGCCAATTTCACTTTGTGTAATATTCTCCATTTCCATGGATTTACTGGCAAATGCCATAATTGTATTCTTTTTTTTTTTTTAAAGAGAGAGTGAGAGAGGAGAGAGACAGAATTTTTTAATATTTATTTTTTAGTTATCGGCGGACACAACATCTTTGTTTGTACGTGGTGCTGAGAATCGAACCTGGGCCGCACGCATGCCAGGCGAGCACGCTACCACTTAAGCCACATCCCCAGCCCTGTATTCTTTTTTTATGGTTGAGTAGAACTCCATTGTGTGTGTGTGTGTATCACATATCACATTTCCTTTTTTTTTTTTTTTTTAAATATTTATTTATTTATTTTTAGTTCTTGGCGGACACAACATCTTTGTTGGTATGTGGTGCTGAGGATTGAACCCGGGCCGCACGCATGCCAGGCGAGCGCGCTACCGCTTGAGCCACATCCCCAGCCCCTCCTTTTTTTAATATTTATTTTTTAGTTGTAGTTGGACACAATACCTTTATTTATTTATTTTTATGTGGTGCTGAGGATTGAACCCAGGGCCTCGCACGTGCTCGGTGAGCACTCCACTGCTGAGCCACAACCCCAGCCCACAATTTCTTAATCCATTACCTATTGACAGGCATCTGGGTCAGTGTCATGATTTACCTATTGTGAGTTGTGCTGCTATGAATGTTGATGGTAATTCACTTATTTTTTTCAAATATTTATATTTTAGTTGTTTAGGTGGACACAATATCTTTATTTTATTTTTATGTGGTGTTGAGGATCGAACCCAGCACCTGGTGCATGCCAGGCGAGCGCGCTACCGCTTGAGCCATATCCCCAGCCCAGGTCATTCACTTCTTGATTCAAATGTGATTATTTTCTGGTCCCAGGCACTGTTTTCAGCCCTGGAATATGGCAGCACACAGAGTGGCACTTATGGAACTTAATTTTTGAGTAGGAGACATTCAGCAGGCTACTCAGTGTGGTGCCTGTGATGGGGGCTGAACAGCAAGTGCACAAGCCAGAAGGGCACAGCAGCTGCCGGCCTCTGTCAGCCAGGGCAGCCACCCCAGAGCTGGGCAAAGCCTTCCTTCCTGCAGCCAGGAAGCTGAAGTCTTCCAAGACCAAGGGGCCAGTGGGGTGGCTCTAGGGGGTCTGAACAAGGGCTCATGCTTGTGGCAGGCCCCAGCTCCACCCTGAGAAGCTGGGTCATGTAGAAGGGTGCTTCTGATGGCTGTCCTCTGGACGCGCTGGAAGGGTCTCCCTCACCCACCTGGCCCCCGCCTCCTTCCTCATCATGGCCCAGCGCAAGCTTTGAGCAGGGGAGGCCCACTTGGCAACTGTGGGTGTTAGCTGCAGAGATGATGCAGGGGCTGGGGCAGGACTGGTCTGCAGTCTCCAACGTACTGCCCCCATACCAGGTGGCTTCACCCCAACGCCAGTGGGGTGGAGGCAGAGATGCTGCTTCTGTCCCAGGCAGGCCCAGCAAGAGCAGCCCAGGAGGCTCCACGCTGTCTGCGGAGGGTGGGCCTGGCCAGGCAGGGTTCTGAGCACCTGAGGATGCTCCCAGAGGGTAGTGGGCAGTAGCGGAGGGAAACTGGGTGCTGTGGGGCAGCTGCTATGCCCCTGGGCAGGACTCTGTTGGGGTGGCTCAGGGAGTGAGGGAAAGCTGGTCCCACTGCCTGCCGTCTGGGGGCCAGCTCCTGGGGATTGTGTGGGAGGAGAGGCAAGGGAGGAGTTGTGACAGCAGAGTAGACAGCTGGACCCATGTCTGCCTGGACGAGGAGGCATCAGTCTGTGAGGAGAAGTGGCCGCTGGGGCGCTAACAGGCTTCAGATCTGCCTAGGTTCTCTCCTGAGGCAGCAGGCTCACTCCCCAGAACTCCCCAACTGTAAGGTGGCACCTGGGACACTGACTTGAGCACATGGGGGGGGGGTAGGGGACTGAGCCTGATTGTGGAGCTCCTGGGCAGGACCACTGGTGGTGGGCTGCCCCAGCCTTGGCCTCCAGGTTAAGGAACTTGGGCCTGGGGTCCCAAAGCCTAGTCCTGGGCAGGGGGTGGGAGGAGTGCCCACACTGACTGGACAAGAGCTGCAGTGGGGAGGGTCCTGGCCCATCTATTTCTGGCAGGAAAAGCCCAGAGACTGTCCTGGAGGCTGAGTGAAGATGGGAGGCGGGGGATGGTGGGAGCCAGGCTCCCTTCCCATAGCTGCCCTTGAACCTGCCTCCAGGTGGCGCAAGGAGGGACCCACATCATGATCCAGAACGTGGGTGCCGACTGTGACCTGTAGGGGGGAAGTTTGCACGCTGGCTGAGCTGGTGGGGCATTGCCCAGGCCAGCGTGGGAGGCTGCTTCACGATCACAGCAGGGCCCACTGGGCTGCCTGGACCCAGTCAGAGTGAGGAGCCTGGGCTAGTGGCACCTGTATGTGTGTGCAAGTGTGTGAGTCTGCTGGGTACCGCCTCTCACCTACTCTTCAGTCACCGGGTGCAGCGGCTGCCAAACTGAGAGTGTTGGCAGCCCTGCCCCCGTGTGCTATGAGGCCCGTGTCTCCCAAATCCAAAGCACAAGTGCAGGGGTGAGAGAGCAGGGGACTGGGCCCTGATGCCACCACTACCCTCCTGGCTAGTGACTGGGGTGAGCCAGCTCCTGCAATCTGTTTCCCCACTACAGGAAGCTGGTTGTGCCAGGGACCCGGTGGGCTGGTCTGGGAGGCCACTCTGCTTCTTGTTGCTGAGGACCAGGCTGCCACCTGGTGGCCCCCTGCACCCTGCTCAACACAGCTGTCTTGTCTTTTAGCACTGCTGGGGGAGAGAGGGTCACAGGGTTGGGCCTGAGGTCTGATGCTTGTCTGTCTCTGTCTCCATATCTGAAGTCTCTCCCAGGCTAGGGCCTCCAACCACATCTGTGCTTCACCCTGGGCCAGGTGGTACCACAGGCACCTGCCTGGCAAGGAGGCTGAGAAGCTGCTGATGGAGAAGGGCATCCGGGCAGCTTCCTGGTACAGGAGAACCAGAGCAACCCTGGGGAGTCTGTGCTCACAGCGCCAACTCATGAGCCAGAGGAGGCACCGGGCACCGACCGCAGCCCCGCATCACCTACATGATGGTCTGCGTCCAAGCGGTAGGCGGCATGAGAGGGCTGTGACTCTGGGAAGGGTGGGCTTCACAGCCAGGCCCCTCACTGCCACCCCACAAACAGATGGGAAGTGTGGCGGGAGGTAGGGAGCAGTTCTACATCCTGAGAGAACTGGTGGGACCCGACAGGAAGGCTTCTCCAACCCCTGGGTGGAGAAGTCGGGGCCGTCATGCAGCTCAAGCAGGTAGGCTGCTGCAGGAGCCCCGGGGCCCAAGGGATGCCACACTGACCCCTCCACGACAAAGGCCAGGGGTAAGACTTCCTGCAGGCCTGCCCTGGGAATCTGAAGGACCAAGAGAAGGGAGGAATAGGCAAGGCCCCTGGCACATGGCCCCAGTGTCCTCTCCAGAATGAGGGTCCTGGGCCTGGTCAGGGCGTGGTGGCCACCTTGATGAAGGGTGCCTGGAAGCCCCGCAAGGCCACAGGAATCAGTGCCGAGAGCCGCGTGCAGAAGCTCACCCAGGCTGCAGATGCCCGTGGGAAGACAAGCAGGGTCTCTGGGAGGAGTCTGAGGTGCTCCTTTCCTGCTGCCTACCTCTGACTCCATCCTCCAGGGCTGGGGCGGGGTGGTGGCATTGAGGGCTCTGCAGAGGGACAGGGCCACAGCTGAAGCCTCCACTCTCCCAGGAGTTGCAACAGCAGGAAAGCTGGCTCCTATAACCCTGGAAGAAGGCACAGAGGCCAAGCCCGATAACCTCTGCAAGAACGTCCTTCCCCGTGATCAAGTGCTTCACTGTCATGGGCACGTGGAGACCACCTGGCAGGGGTCCTGGGGGAGGCAGGGAGCGCCCACCACCAGATTTGGCTCCCTCTTACACACAAGGCCCCAGACCTCCCCACCTCTGCTCACCACAGGTCAGTGGGCAAGGAGACAGGGTGGTGGAGCTTCCCACCTCTCCAGGAGACCCGAATGGCCTCTTTCCCTTCCCAGTTGATACCACCCATGTCACCCTGCATGACGTGGACACCAGCATGCCTGGAGCCGACTCCGTCAAGGCTAACTGCATCAGGTGGGTGTGTGAGGGAGCAGGTAGGTGTGCATGACATCCTGCCCTCAAGGCCTGTCTGGATCGCACAGGAGACCCTGACCTGTGTCTGCCCCCCCAGTCATCCGGGCTCCGTCTTGGGCACCAGAGACCACGCTGGGAGGTCCCAGAGAGCCAGGTCCAAGGGGTGGAGAGCAAAGTGTGGGCCCTGGCAGGGCTGAAAGCCAGCCAGCAGGGTCTTCAGAGCAAGCTGGACTGAGTGTGACTCCTCAGCCCTCCCCTGGCCTTAAGTGTGAGGAACCATGAACCACCTAGGCCCTTTTGCACACTTGCATAAACTTAGATCTGTCCTCTCAGCTTTAATTTTGACATTCACCTCTTTCAGAGTGACCCAGAGGAGAAGTCAGACTTGGGAGTGGGCAAAGGGACATTGCTACACAGGGCTCCCTGCAGACCACGGCAGCTGCCTTCGGGGCACGATGTGCCAAGAGAACACACATGTCCCTGTCGTGACCATCAGACAGGTGGAGCGGGGCGGGTAGGAGCCCGGAGTCCTACCTGTACTGTGAGGTCCAGGCTTCCCTCTTAACTGGTCAAGGAAGCAGCTCCTCCTCTGGGACAAAAAGCTGTGGGGCACTGGGGCGGAGGGAGGAAGAAGAGCCCATGACCGCACCTGTGTGCGTGTGCTTGCCAGGCAAGGCGCAGGCTGACCTCCTTCAGAACAAGTGTTTCTGGTATTGGCCAGAGCTTCGGGGCCACCAAGAGTAAGGCCATGTATGTGTGTGCCACAGGGCTACTATGCACAGAAGCTACAAGTGGGGCGGCCAGACCAGGTGAGTCTGGTGGGCAGTGGAATGTGTGGCTGTAGGTCAGAGGGCCAGGGTGCCCCAGGTCCATGCTGAGGGAGAGGAGGTCCTGAGCTGAGAAACCTGACTTCGTCTATCCCCACTGGTTTTGGTGGCTTCTGTTCTCCTGAACCTGGTTCACAGACCGGGCTCTGCTCACAGAGGACTCGTCTCCACCCCAGCTCCAGGGCCTGGCCCTGGCTCCAGGTGGCTCATGCTCACATCTGCCTCCCAGGTCTCTGCCTGGCTCCTGTCAGCAGCTCTCTTCTCTGGGTGCCACTGGTGCCTATTCCTGCCCCAGGCACAGATCCTTCCCCCTTCCCAGCAGCACAGGGCTCTGATCTGACCAACCACCTCTTTGTGGGAGGGTCCTGCGAATTCCTCAGGCAGGAGGCTGGCTCTGCCTAAACAAAACTCCCTGTCCCCACTCCTGCCCGGCCACCTCCTTCTTTCCTTCCCTTTCTGTTCCACCCCCATTTTCCTTTCCTTCCTCCCCTCCTGCTTGGCCTTGGCCTGTCCCCAGCCCCTCCACCTTCTCCCAGCTCACCCCCTTTGCCCCTCCCACCGAGGGGTCCTAACAGGACCCGCTCACCCTGGTGGCCCTACCTGGGAGCTGCCCCACCCAGGAGGAGCCACCGCGCACAACGAAGCACTTTCAGGACTTGACCTGGATGGGGTGAACCCTGCCAGGCGCTGGGCTCACAGTGGTGCACTGCAGGCGCTACCAGGGGTGGGGCTGCAGGGAGCAGGAGGAGACTGGACCTGTGGACCAGGCCTTCTGGTAGGATGGGACCAGGGCTTCGCTCCTTGAATTCATTAAGAGGTCGCCTGGTTTGACCCCAGCGTGGGCATCAGACGCAAGGGCACCATCATGGTGTCTGCCTTTCTGGGGGACCTCATCCGCAAATTTGGTGAGCAGTTCCGGCCCCTCCCCTCCCGGAGGCCACGCCCCATAGAAGCCACACCCTCTCCCGCTGCCCCTCCCCCAGGCTCCATTCTCCCTACTCCTGACCTGTGGCCCCGCCCTCCCACGGGCCTCGCCCCTCCGGCCCTGCCCTCTCCGTTAGCCCCACCCAGAGCCCACCCTACGACCTGCCCCCTTCTCTGCTGAGCCCTCCAGCCTCCTCTGCTTGCCAGCTGCCCTGAACGCCGTTGTCCCTAGGGCTGGACGAACCAGCTGGTGCGGCAGCAGCGCTTGCGGAAGGTGGAAACCGAGCGCAGTGCCAGTTCGTGTACCTAGCGCTACATCCGAGGCGAGCAGCTGCGCTTGCGCGGGCAGGTGGGGGCGGGGCGGGACTGCGTGGGCCCCAGCGGAGCGCGAGTCCCAGCGGAGGACTGGAAGCTCCGCCGCCGTCCCCGACCTGCGCAGTCCCGGTCGCCCGCGGCGTGAGTTGGTGACGGTCTGGGGTGCAGGCGAATCCCACCCGTTTTGGGTGGGATCTCCTGGGAGCCAGCTGACCTGCTGCTCCACCCGCAGAGCCTGGGGGCCGAGGGGCCTCTGCCACCCTCCACCCACGCTGTCCTGTCTGTGCCCTGGGGTAGGGCTGGAGCCCTTGGAAGCTGTTGGCTCCTCAGAGGGCGGCTTCAGGGCCTGAGGTGTTCAGGTGTTGGAGTGGCGGGGGCCTGGAGTCCACCTCTCAGACTTGCGTGCCAGACCTGGCCCCGACTGATAGGGGAACAGTCTTGAGATCCAGTGTCCTTGGCCTTGTGAGGACTGCAGAGCTGACAGTGACCACATGTGAACCTGAATGTGCCTCAAGTCCAGCCACTCCATGTTGGCCTGTGTGTGAAGTGAGCAACAGGGACAGTCCGGGCCTGACATGACTGCAGCCATCGGTATTAGTATCCTGCTGACCTGTGTGCCCTGCCCATCTCAGGGCAGCAGGCCTGGCCTCCTCACCACCATGCCTGTGCAATAAGGCCTGTGGAATGAGAGCCTGTAGAGATGCTCATGTGACCGTGTGTGCAGACTCACGTGCCTGGCCCTGCTGGTGGTGAGGTGACTCCACATGTGCGTGACTGTGTGTGACAGGGTGTGACACCCCTGCCTGTGTCCATGGAGGCACCCTTCCTTCTCACAGCTACCTGTGGCATCAGGGCGTCTCTAGTAAAGCTGGTTTTAGTTCTGATTTTAGGCTGATCCCTGGCCCCCCTAATCCTGGGCCAGGGGTGTATGTGGTCCCTAGGACTGGACCCAGATTCTACCGCGACTCTCTCTGCTCTCTCTCTGCCCCGCCAGAGGCCCTGCTGGTAGGAGCAGGAAGTATCTGGGCCTCGGGGCAGGTCTGGGCCTTCCTGGTCTCACTTACCTTGTGGTACAGGATTCCTGGGGCCATGGCAGAACCTGGGTGGGGTGGGGTGGGCAGGAGGCCCAGCCCACAAAGCTGCATGCACTTGCTCGGCAGGTGGGCTAGCTCAGGAGGGACCCAGGGTCTAGATCATCAGGCCACCACTGCTTGTCACCACCTCTGCTTCAGGGACCCTTGGGCCTTGGTTTCCACAGGGGTCTGGGTCCCGTGGTTCCCTAAACAGCTCTCCTGGTGGGGCTGGGGGTTCACAACCTCCTGGGGGTAGGCAGGGATGGCCATGGTGGGAGATGGGGAAGAGAAGCCCCCTTAGAGCCACTGGGTGCTGGGCCAGGCTGAGGCTCCAACCTGCTGGGTGCCCTGGGACTTTCCCTGTTTCCCTCGGGGAACCTCATGGTACTGGAGCTGGCCCCCTAGTCCTTGGTCCCACCCATGATCCAATGGGGAACCTGGACAGAGGCTAGGCTGGGTGGAACAGGGGGCTTTCTGGAGGGGTGGGGACTGAGTGGCGGCAGGGACACAGAGTGAGAACATTTTACCAAACATGGATATAAAATATTTTATTTTAAAATGTACTATTTGCAAGCATAGAAGGGCATCCGGGCAGTTTCTGCAGTGGCCTGGGCAGAGGGCCTGCCCTGCCTCTGCTCTCTGATCCCTCCAACAGAAGGGGCCAGCCCTGCCTAGAGAGAGCCCTGGGAAGGCCCTGGTGAAATGGCCTCAAAGACAGTAAGCCGTCCATGCATTGCAGTGTGTGGAGGAGGACAGGGGTCTGGCCAGCACCTCCTGGGTCCCTTCCACCACTGTGTGACAGGGGAAGGGATAGCTTCTAGGGCCTGTAGGAGCCAGTCATTCTTAGAGACTTTGGGCACCCTTTGTCCATCTCATGAGGACCCTCAGTGGGGCCCTAGGGGATAAATTTCCAGTAGCTGCTGTGCTCCTGACCCCAGCAGGTCAGAGGCCTGGCCATAGGCTGGTGACCCTAGTTGCTAGCCAGGGGCTCAAGGGAGAAGGCAGCGGCAGCAGTGCTGGAGGCGGTAGGTGGCCGGGGGAGGCAGCGCAGGTTCCCAGTCTTGAGCGCGCACTGCACGGGCCAGAGCACCATGCAGAACAGCACCAGCAGCAGGACAGAGACCAATGCCAAGCGCCGCCAGTCCCTGCAGCGTGCCCAGCAGCGGGCCAGGCGGCTCCGGCGTGGGGCCAGGTCTGGGACAGGCGCAGGTGGGGTAGGTTCAGCAGGCTTGCTCAGGCCCACATCCACACACACAAAGCTGGGTGCCTCACGGCCAGGTGTGGCAGGCAGTGGGCGGCAGCACAGCTTGGTGCCCTCTAGCCACACTGGCTCCTCTCGTTGCAGGTGTGCGGGCATCTTGGCCTGCAGCTGGCGGCTGGTACGCAGTGCAGGGGCCCCAGCAGCTGGCACAGCTGTGGGCTTCCGGCAGAATGGGCAAGGCACAGCCTCACTGCCGGAGCCTGTGGGCTGGGCGGCCGCTAGCCGGGCCAGGCACTCCAGGCAGAAGACATGGGTGCAGGACAGTTCCTTTGGTGTCTTGAAGATGTTGTCATAACCTGAGAAGCAGATGGAGCACTCCAGCGGGGAGGCCACCTTCTCTGAACCAGGGGTGCCGGGTGACCTGGGTGTCGAGACTGTGGGGCTGCTCCGGCAGTGGGGTGGTACCACCGTGTGCCATACCTGCTGGCCTGTTGACATGGTGCTGGGCTGCGGAACAGAGGCTGCTGTGAGTGTCTCCTGCCCATCCTATGAGGTCAGTCTTGTCCAGCATCAGCCCCCAGATTCCAGGGAACACACTGTCCACTTGGGGGTACCTCTGAAGTTTCTGTGTCCCTGGAGCTCCTTCACCCAAGCTATCACCTGCCCTCCCCTACTTGTCCCAGGGCTGGGTGTCCAGTGGGCCCCAGGCCTAGATGGCCCAGAGGGTGCTGGGGTGCATCTCAGGGCTCAGTGGACACCTTCTGCCCCTGCCTCTACTTCTGATGGCAGGGGTCTGTGATGGCTCCTGCAACATCCCATCTTTTGGGGTACAGGCCCTGTGGGAAAGGCAGCTTGAGGGTGGGCAGCTCAACCAGGTGACTCAACCCGGAGCCTGCAGGGTGGGGGCCCTGGGCTTGTGGGCTGCCTGTGGGCGGCTGAAGTGATGTGAAACTACACGCAGCGGGCGCCTGGGCTGGTCGGCACGTGCTGGAGTTGTAAGTGGCCAAGTAGGGGGGTCTCTGAGTCTGAGGGCAGCGGAGCCCTGTGATGGTGGGAGACTGGGAGGGCTTTCCCAGCTGCACCCTGGACACTCTGGGGCCCACTTGTCTGGCTGGTGACCAGGGTCTTGTGCCAATGACCCCCCGGCCAGGGTGAAGCAGGCTTCAGCCATCCGCTCTGTGCCCTTGAATGTCAGGTCATGGCTGCCCTTTGAAGAGGAAGCAGGATGTTGAAGGGTCCAGGGCCTTCTCTTCCATGGCCATTTCTACTTCCCTGATGGGCTCAGAAGACCCCGCTGACCAGACACCTGCCCTGCCCTGCCTGCTGCCCCTCCCCAGCCACCTGGTCCTGCCTAGAGGACAGGCAAGTGACAATGCCTTTCATCTCAAAGGCTCTGGTCCCAGGACCCATGGAGCCCTGGAGGCCTCACTAGAGGTGGCCCCTTGCCTTCCTGGCCCTGATCTAGGCTCACTGGCCAGTCCTAGGGGCAGGTGGATGGTGCAGGTATTGCTAATTGTCACTGTGATCCTGTGAGTCACCTGACATCACCGTGATGTCACGAGGGCCCCAGGCTCCTGGCATGTGAAGTCACCACATCTCAGGGACAGCTGTGGCCCTGGAGAGCCTGGGAGGACCTCGGGACTCCCTCCCCCACCTTTCTCCCACAGAACCTGCTCCTTGGCACCAGGCCCCACCTCACAGAGGCGCTCCGCCCTGGGCCTGTTCAGGTGAAGGGTGAGGCCAGGCTGAGCAGCCTTACCTGGCAGCGGGGGGTCAGCGGCTCCTGGGCATGATCCTCTCCACCGACCACAGAGGGGTGCTGAGCCTCTGGGCTCCCCAGCTCCAATACTGTTTGCTCCCTCTCCTCCAGTCCTGGCTTGGCCTCGGCTCCACCTGGCAGGTGTCTCTCCTGGGCCCAGCGGCCAGCAGCTGTCCTGAGGCACTGGCAAGTGTACCTGGGCTGCCAGGAGTAGAGGATGCGTGTGCTTGTCCTGGTGTGGGCCGTCTGGGACAGGTGTGAGTTCTCAAGGCATGAGCTGTGGGCAGGTGCCTTTATACCTCCAGGGTGGCTGGGGGTGTGGCTTGGGCTTCAGGATTGGCTGGCCATCCTCTTTACCTAGCAGGACAGGCATGGCCACCTGGGGATCAGCGGTTCTGGGTCTGGGGTCAGCCCAGGCCTCTGCAGCATGGAGGTCTGTCCACTCTGTTCTAGTTCCGGCTGCCCATGGCTCCTGAGTGGGCCCAAAGCAGGGGAACCCACTAACACCTCACAGTTGTAGCCCAGCTGGTCACCTGCACTGCTACCTGCCTCCCCAGAAGCTCCACCCCCTCCCACCCACCCACCTGTGACTATCCTTCTCACGCCTGGCACTCTTCTGCCTCTGCCCAGGGTCCCACTCCAGGCCAGCCTCCCTCTGTTGGGGTCCAGGAAGTGAGGTGAGAGGTCAAGGCTAGGCAGGGCCTGAGCAGCAACTTTGAGGATGAAATCAGAGCCAGGACATTGTGATCTGGGTGGTCACAACAGCTTGTGGGCAAGAAGCCTCCCCCCTCCCGCACCGTGTTCTGTGGGGCAGGGACCAGGGGCTGAGGGAGACCCAGGTCCAGCAGAGGATCGCAGAAGCTTTCCTGGCTTTGGCCAGTCAGCATGGGGCTCTAGTCCACCACGGGGCAAAGGCCCGGGCTAGTGTCAGTGTTCACCCAGGGCTGAGGCTAGAGTGGAGGGAGGGTGAGGGGACTGCACCAAAGCCCGATGGGCCAAGCAGTAGCCAGTGGCACAGACCACCCCCTCGCCAGCTCACCTGAGCGCCCATTGTGAGTGGAGGAGTACTGCCCACTCCACTCCAGATGACCAACCTGGATCCCTCCAATGGATGTGGCCCTCCCCACCCTTTCTGTCACGGTCAGGCTCTCCTCCCACGTCCTGAGCTTTCCCTCCTTCTGCCTAGCACAGTGGTCGATTCGCCAGAGATGCTGAACTGGGACGGGCCTACTGCTAGCAAGAACCCAGGTTCTGAGGTTGGAGCCCACACACAGGCCTGTGGAAAGGGCACCCTGTGAGAGGGGCCATGCTAGGGCAAGGGATGCCCCTGCTCCTCGGGGGCCCACCCACCTGCAGGCACCACTGACCACCTCAGTGGACTGGGCATCAGAAGCCCCTGCGGTGTTGCTCCCCAAAATCCTGGTGCTCAAGGACAAGACTCCCAGGGCCTGAGGGAGAGCTGGGGGGTGACGCCTTACCAGAGGGGAGCCGGGCCTCAGCGTCCCCATCTGCTCCTGGAGTGGACAGAGATCTCAGGGCCAGGAAAGGAGGGGCCCAGATAGGAAGCAAGGGAACAGAGAGCAGCTGGGGCCCCAGGGAGGGGTGGGCCCAGAAGGAGGTAGTGACTAGAGAGGGACTGGCTCCCTGAGCAGGGTCGGGGGCTCCTGGGGTGCTGTGATCAGCCCCTGGAGCCAGTTGTGCGAGCCCAGTGACTCAGCATCACAAGCCCTCCAGGAAGCAGACTCCTGGCTGCCCTGAAACCTCCTCCCCAGGCTCCTGTGAATATCGCCACTGTGAGGTCACCGGGCTCCTCAGGGCACAGTCAGTACCCAGAGGCGAGTGTGACATAGAGGCCCAAGGAATGTACCAGGCCTTGCTGCAGAGGTGGGGCCAGAATCCCTGCCTTCCCCCACCTGGGCCTGGGGGAGTCCCACCCAGCAGTAGGGGACTTGGCAGGCTGTGTCCAGGGCAGTGGATGGGGCACACCTGTTAGCACGTCATGAGTAGGCAAGCGAGTGAATGGGGTGTGTGCACCAGCACCCTAACAATGGCCGAGTGAGCACTGTGCATGCATGAAGTGTATGGGTGCGTGTGCGCACACAGGGTCTGCCTCACTCTCTCCCGTCTCCTCTCCCCGTACCCCTCACCCTGGGGGCTCCCTGGGCCAGGCCCTCACTCATCCCTCCCCACCTAAGGTGGGTGGCAGATAGAGGAGCTGTCCTTGTGCAGGTGAGTCCGAGAGCATGGCCTTGAAGGAGCACCCTGAAGCCCACGGTTCACGGCTCTCCCACTTCCAGGGCCATGGGTGAAGCTGGTCTCCCATTTCTGACAATGCTGTACTTGGGGCCAGGGTGTGCCTGGTGCTGGTCATTCTGCTGGCTGCCCACCCTCCCCGAGTTGCTGCACCTGAGGCTGTCTGCATGTCGCAGTGGCTCTGCTGGCTCCAGGCTGGGATGCTTTCCCGCAGGCCCAGGCATGGATGGAGGCAGAAGCTGGAAGGGGAGGTAGGTTCTGGGGTGGAAGGCACACTTGGGTCTGCCCTTTGCCCCACCTTCTGGGGCTGGCAACAGGCCTGGTCCCCAACCTCTGGAAAGGAGGCAGCCTGGACAGCATTGTCCCTTTTGTACTCAGCAGTGAAACTGCAGTCCCCAAAGATCTCTTGATAGCCCCTGCTCAGAACCCCCATCTGCTGAGCCTGACTGATACACACCCCACTGAGGCTCAGAGCCCAGGCAGCCCCCAGACCCAGGCCCCATCTAACTGTGCACCCACCACCCGACATCACTGTCAGGTCCACCTGAGTCCTTGCTCAGCTGATCCTTCCCTGGTCAGCTTGGGCACCTCCCCCAGTGCTGCCCAGGGAATACTGAACGAGCAGGTAAGGGAATGAAGGGTGGGGGGCTGGACTCTAGGGAAGAATGTGCAGGGGGCTGTAGTGACCTCTGTTTCCAATTTTGGCCATGGGTGGAGGCGAGGGAGAGGTCCCAGGTCAGCATGAGTGAGAAGGGCCTGGGCAGGGGTTGCTCGGGATGACCAGAGAGGGAGGGGGCCTTCCCTGTCTGCCACACAATGTCCCTTCCTACCTGCCATCAGAAATCATGTTGGTGGGGCTGGGGTTGTGCCTCAATGCCTGGCACCAGGTTTGACCCACAGTACCACATAAAAATAAATAAAATAATAAAGGTATTGTGTCCATCTACAACTAAAAAATATTTTAAAAAATCACATTGGGGTCCCTCAGTCTGGCCAAAGCACCTGTCCTGCTGCAGGTACCTCAGGATGGCACGGCCCTGGGGAGGTCCCGGGTGCAAAGAGGCACACTGGGTCAGACTCCCTCCTGTGGCTCTTGCTGCTCCTCATGTTCTGTCTCCAGGGTGGGGTCCTTTGTTCCCAGAACAAGGTGAAGTGGGGTAGGCCTACTGGGGGCCTTGTTCCCAAGCACTTCTCAGGTAGACAGACCTCAGGCTGGGCTTTCTGAGGCTGGATGGCAGCAGGTATCTGAAGACACAACCCCCAGTCCATATTCTGGGCAGAGGGGCTGGCGCAGGGCCAGGACTCTGGGCATTCCAAGTGGAAGGCACACTTGGGTCTGCCCTCCTTCTGGGCAGACTCTCAGTGCCCAGGGGAGGGCCAGTAACTGCCTTGCTCCAGCTTGCCCTGTTTGGCCAGTTCTGATGCCCACCAGCCTCCCAAAGCACTGTCCACCTGTGGGCTTGAGGAGGGACTGCTGCCTGGGCTCAAGTGGCCAGGACACGGGGGTTTCCCCAAGGGCGAGTCAAGCCCATAGACTGCTGTTTGTAGCCTCATCCTGAGGGTTTCTAGGGGTGTGAATGAGGCCTGGCAATCCCTGCCAGGTCTCCATGGCCCTGTCTGCATGCCCCTGCCAGGCCTGGCTCTTCTCCACAACAGCCCAGAAGAGATGCCCACATCTTCCCATCTTGGGTCCCAAGGAACCTCGGGTGGCCCTCTCCAACAAGGGGATTTGGAGCAAGCTGTCTTTTGGGGGACACCCTGAGAGCTGAAGGGGTGAATTCAGGGGTGGGCCCTTGGCAGGAGCCAGGCAGTCCCTGATTTGAGGCCCCCGACTAGGAACTAGGTAGTAGCACTCCTGGATCCTGCTGTCTCCCTGTCCCCTGCATATGGCAGTGGGGTGGGTGGTACTGGCCTGGAAGGGGGTGGCAGCCACACATATTTAAAAGAACAGATGACCCTTAGGGCCCTGAGAAGGCAGGGAAGGAGAAGCTCTGAATAGTTTACTCGACTTGACTTCAGATCGGCACCCCACCCTGTTGCTGGGCCAGTGGCTGGCCAGCCTCAGAGATCAAGTCCACCACTCGCGGATGAGGAGCTGCACACAGAATCACAGTGCCAAGAGCACAGCCACGTCCCCAAGAAGTGGGCCAGGCTCGATGGAGATGAGGCAGGACACCTGAGGACAGTGACAGACCACTAAGTGCTGAGCCCAGCACGTAGGAGGCGGCCACCATCGAGCCTCCTCTACAGGAAGCCTTGGCTGGTGGCCCCAGCCAAGCTAGCCATGTGCAGGCCATGTCTGGTGGCCTGGGATGGCTGGGACAGGACCACCGGGCAAGGGCCGCTGGCCAGCATGCCTTCCACGGGCCCAGAAAACCTGGGGATTCGGATGTGGAAGACCCATGTGTGGGCACTTCACTGTGGGTGCCCAGCCTGGGTGCCTGTTGGCCAGTGTGTCCTGCCTGGGGTGCAAGGCCTGGGATGGGACAGCAGTGCCTCAGGGAACTCAGTTCTGTAGCTCCCGAGGCTGTGGCTGTGGCCTCCCAGCCACCACGGGAGCCAGACGGCCTGGAGGCCTCAGTCTCAGGCAGCTGGTTCACAGCTCCGTCCTGCCTGCCGGCCAGGCCCCAGCTTCACTCCTCTCAGAGGGTCTGTGGGGGCCACTGGGCTGGGTGGTGCTGGAGGGGTCCTGCTACCATGGTTTCTCCAGGTGCAAAGCAGCCTAGTGACCCCTGCCGTCTCCAACAGTTCTGGCTGTGGGTCTGGCTGTGGCCTGAGCCCCCAGTCTCACATCGGCCTGCTCCTGTTGGTCAAACCAAGCAGTGTGGGTGGAGCAAAAGGACTTTCAAGAACCCGTGGGTGGGTTCCCATTCAGCCTGTCACCCGCTGGGAGCCCCAGGTGACAAGGCCCTTTGTGGGGGGGCTCACTGAGGGGTCCTCCAGCCTCCAAGCTGCAGGGAGTGCAGTCTGATCGGCTTCCAGGTCAGACGTTGCTGACTCGGGCCTCTGCTGTGGAGAAGGCAGAAGGGTCCGAGGCCCGGTCCAGGGGCCGCTCGCGCCTGACATATCTTGGTTTTCGCACTGAAAGGGGTCAGAGATGAGCTGTGTCAGAGCCAGGGACAGAGGCTCGAGGACGGCAGAGGATGTAGCTGGAGGTGTGGGGCACCACAGGGGCCTGTTGACTCTGACCAAGGAAGAGACCAGGCGCCCCTGCCCGTCAAGAGCCAGTTCCTCCTGCCAGATGCCCCCGGGAGCCTAGCCTGGCTGTTTCCCATTAAACCCTGGGACCCTGCACCCACACATCTGGGCCTGGATCAGGGCCCGGCTGTCCCTTAAGACTAAGGTGCAGGCATTATGCATTTCTAGGACCATGTCCTAAGCCCCAGAGCCTGCAAGTGTGACCTCATTTGGGAAAAAGGTCTGGGAAGATGTGCTTTAGATCTCAGATGAGACCCTCCTGCCTCAACCAGGTGGCCCTAACTGCCATGACCAGTGCCCTCCTCAGGGGAGGCAGAAAGAAAAAAGACATGAGGGAGCAGAGACAGAGGGGATGCAGCCACAGCCCAGGGAGCTGAGCCTAGGAGCTGAGAAGGTACGAGGGTCCCACGGACCTGGGAGCCAGTGTCCCCCTCTCCCACTCCTTGGTCTCTAACGTCCAACCTGGAGAGCTGTCAGACTCCTGCTGTCTAAGCCACCTGGGGATACTCTGCCACGAGGCCCCAGCCACTTGGGGCCCCTGTGCTCTTGCAGATGCTGTGGATGAGGCTGCTTCAGACCTGAGCCAAGTGCTGCCTGGAACAGGGTAGGCTGGGCCTTAGTTAGGAACTGCTCTGCCCCAGAGGAGAGGAACACGAGCTTGGCCTGGGGAGGGAGGCTGGGTGATTCTGCTCTGGGCTCACAGCTGTGACTGTGGTCAGGGACTTAGCTTCACAGTCTCCTCTTATAGTGGGTCACAACTGGGTGGGGGTGCCTGGTGGGGCAAGACCCAGGGGCTGACCTGCTCCCTGTACCCTTCAAGCAGAGATGGACTTGAGCAGGGCTGGAGGAAGTGAGGGGAAGGTCTGCCCTGTGTCGGGTTCTCCTCTCTCAGTCTCAATACCCAAGAGGAAGGGACAGCACACGGCCACGTAGGCTGATGGGCACCAGGTGTGCCTGTCAAGCGCCTGTCCCTCCTTCATGTAGTGTCTCCTTGGGACCCAAGAGGTGGGCATGTGTGTCTAGGGCAGACCTGTAGAGGTCCCTGGGTCTGGCATTTGGAAACCGGCCCAGAGACAAGAACCCCGGGTGACACAACCTGCCTTTACCTGAGGACTGTGGTGGGGGGATCATTGCAGCCTTGAAAGGAGAGAGAGGCAGAATCAGATCTTGGGTGCTCAGCATGGGACACGGAGCCCAGGACGCTCAGCCGGGAGGGTGCAGATTACTTACGACTTCGCCAGGCTGCAGGCCTGGGGCTACAGAAGAAAACAGCACATCACCCTGGAGCCAAGCAGCTGCCTGCATCCAGTGAGGTCCACAGGCAGGCAGAGGCTCTTCCCAGGATCCAGGCTGGGTCTGGTGCTACTTCCACACTCTGCCCAGCAGTGCCCTCAGCTGAATCTCAGCTTGGCCACATTCATGGCCTGCACCTGGGGCAAGCCACTCAAGCATCCCAGGAAGAGCCACCTCCCAGAAACCTCCCTCCCACTTTCCCAGAGCATACAAGGCATGCTCCTCAGGCGGTTTCTCCGGCTCCAAGAACCCAGTGTGGGGGACAGAGACCCCTCCTCCTCTCGGTTCCCAGAGGTGCTGCAGGTGAGGCAGTGGCCATCAGCCCCCAATTATGCCTAAGGGCATGGGTGCCTCCACTGGGGTTCCCTGGGCCACCTGAGATGGCCACACCCAGGGTCTACTCTGCTCTAGGGATGGCCTGGAAGGCAGAAATGCTGGGTGGGCATTTCTGGGAGCTGACCCCAAGGCACCTAACTTGACTGGAGACCCCAAGACTCCTACCAGCAGCAGAAGCCCAGCCTTGGACTCTCAGGACCTGAAGCTATAGTAGCCCCCAGAGGGCACCCAAATGTTGGTGTAGGGTAGGCAGAGAGGGGTCCTGGCACTTACTCTGTCCCTTTGGGCACCACCTAGGCCCCTGAGTGGGAGAAGGAGGAGTGAAGTACCTTTGTCTCTCCTGTAGAAGACCCTGGGGAGCTTACTGGAGCGCTTGAGGTAGAAGAACCCAGCCACAGAGAGGATGAGACCTGCGCTGACGAAGAACGTCCCCAGGAAGAGGGAAGCTGCCACGTGGGAACCCCCTGCAGGCAAATCAGCCGCTCTAGTGGCCAGTCTCAACTGTGGCATGCCAGGGGCCCGGGGTCCATGCCCAACCCAGGCCACCATTCCTGAACACACCTGAGCCCTCACAGGGAGCAAGGGGCCAGCACACCTGGACACAGGCCCAGGCTTCCTGGGGAGAGGGAGGGGAAGGTGAAAGGGAAAGAAGCCTTCATTAATTCCATGCTCCAGAAGTTCAGACCCTAGGCTCCCCGAGACTGTGCAGGGTCAGAGCTCCAACCTGCAGCAGGTGCTTCTGCCGCACTCTACCTCTCAGGTGCTGGCAGCTGCTCCTTGCCCGTCTGAACCTGCTCAGTGTCAGGACAGGATGGCTCAGGGCCAAGGACTGTGGACAATCTGTGACCATGGGATGGAGGAGATGCTTTAGGTGCCTGGGGAAGCCACTTTTTCACCCTGAGGCACAGGTGCCCTTGCCAGGCCCATGGCCTTGCCATCCAACTAGCCCTGTGCTATAGGAGGCCATGAGGTGTCCGAGCTGGCCCTTCCCTATGGGCCACTGCTCTGTGCTGCTGGCTTCTGCAGTCCAGGCCAGTGCTGGGCCTGAGGCCACCTTGGAGCTCAAACATATTTTCTGGGGAGGGGAAGGCCAGGCTCAAATTCCTGGGAAGAGCTGAGCCTCAGAACAGAACTCTGAGCCTAAGATCTAGGACCCAGGTCCAGCCCACGGCTGCTAGATGAGTGGCTGGGATGATGGTCCCCACAGCCTCTCAGGCACCTCAAGCAAAGGAGGCAACCTTGCTCTGGAGCTGGGCTATGGTGCCCCGCCCCCTGCTGGCCCCTCTCCCAGCTCCTGCCTTGTCCGGATCTTCCCTCTCACCTGGTCCCACCCTCCCCAGCCACTCCTAGCCACACTCCCACCCCTGACCTGACCAGGCCCTCAACTCAAGTAGACTGCAGGCCAGGGAGAAGTGACTACCTAGAGACAGGGAACGTCCCGAGGACAGTGCTGTGGCAGGCATTTCTGGTGGCCCATATGCCTGCAGTCTTAGAAGCCTATGCCCTGGAAAAACCACTGGGATGGGCAGACTCCTGCTGGGGCCTGAGGTCACAGGGGCCATGGCAGCCATGGAATGAGGCAAGGACCAGACAGAAGGTGCGGCTGTGAAGGCTTCCACCAACAGCCCTTCTGAGACCATGGAGGATTTGGCACCCCCCCACACCAGGGCACACCCAGTACCTGCCACACTCAGCCCACAGACCTCAGCCTCATGAGCCACTGGATTCTCAGAAATCCCTACTTCATGGTCAGGGTCCCTGTCACAGAGCGCATGGCTGGGTCTGAAGTCTGATCGTGACCTCCAAGGTACCCTACAGCCCATCAGCTGTCAGGGTCTGTGCTGCCATGGCTCTAAGGAGCCTCTACCCCAGGCCTGGCTCTGGCCTGGTGAACTAAGACTTACCAAAATGTGGCCGTCCAGGCAGCCCTGTGCTTCTGTTCATGGGGAACTGCGCACCCCAAGCAGCAACTGTGGGGAGCAGAACAGAGGGGAGGCCAGGGCCAGGCACAGGACCCGAGAAAGACCCCGACACTGCCTGAATCTGAGACCAGACATTAGCAAGTCTCGCCCCACAGCTGTTCCTCATGGACATGGGACTCGGGAAGAAAGGGCTCCTGGGGGCTGTTTGCTGATGGATAGTGGTTCTGTGGGGACAAGGGCGGCCACTCCAGTTTCCCCAAAATTGGAGATGTGGACCCCTGTGAGAAGTCCAGGATCTGGGAGGAGTATGGGGGCAGCAATCTGGGAGACATACGGCTCCTGCACTCAGAGCTGTTATAGGTCAGCACCGTCCCGTTCCTGCACCGGATGCAGCTGGTGCTCCCGTCCGCGTTCCAGCGTCTATAGCAGCCTACACAGAAGGCAGGCGGCTCTCAGTAGAGGCAGAATCCAGGCCAGTTCACTGTATCCTGGAGCATTTCTGTATCTTTTGAGTTTATAAATCGACGGTCACTCAAAAACACGGACACTGGAAGTTTGGGTGGAACAAAAGGCTCTAACTCCAGAGAAGAAACCAGCACCACAGGAAGCACGTCACTCTGGCCCCAGATTCCTGTGGAGGCCTGGTGCTGAGGAGGCCGCAGCCTTCGCTGAACACCTTAAGAGACAGTCCAGAGGCTGGTGACGGGAATCTGAGATTAACAGTGTGGTGGCCTCATGCTCTGGAGGACTGGAGGCCTGGCCTCCACCTCCTGCCACCCAGGCTCAAGGACCACGGCTCCCCCAGGACCACTTCCTTCAGGGCATGCGTGCAGCTGCCTCAGGCACTCCACACTCACTGGACCCACTCAGGGCAGATACAACCCTCATCTGTAACTACTGCATCCTTGTACTGTCCCCCCCGGGGTCTCCCTGCAGGATCAAGCCAAATGTCCATATCAGACTATCACTACCTGAAGTCCCACCCTCTCCCTGCCCAGGTGCTGGAGTGGCCTAGCTCCTACTGGCCAACAGCATGTGAGCAGCTGTCGTCCAGCTTCCTGTAAGGGTAGCGACTGGGTATTATCCCTGTACTTCTTTCCAACATTCAACACAGCACTGAGGCCAGAGACATAGGGTCCATAAACATTGATAGTGGGTGTTGAAAGCTAGCACTGGACATGAGCTGTATTGGGGCTAAACCATTCTTGTCCTCACCACTGAAGAGGGGCAGGCGGGGACAATGCCTACCATGGGATGGTGGCTTGGTAGCTGTTCAGGGGACTGCTTATGACAAAGTGGCTCACCTGGGCCACACAGGCCTGTGCTTGGGCATGTGGTGTTGGCGTCCATCACGTCCACACAGCACTCAGGCTGCTGGGCCTGGAGGGGTGACAACAGGCAGGCTCTGCAAGGGCCACACTGTCAGTCCACTGTGAGCGTTCATGGCTCTGCGTCTTCTAGTCAGCAACAGGCTCCCAGCTTCCCCCTTGGCCTAGAAGCAGGTGAGGACACATGCCTGCCCCTGCAAGAGCCCCACTCTGGGCAGTCTCCAGGGAAAACTTCAGTGTAGTACAGAATGAGCCAGGGAGATCCAATGCAGCAGGGTGGAGACTGGACCACTGACCAGACACATCTCAAGAGTCACTGATCCATTCTCCCCCGTGGCCCTGGGCGCCCCTCCAAGGTGAGGATAGCACTGTCTGAGAGTGCAGGGCATGAGGCCACTGAACACTGAATGACCACACGAACTGCCTGGGGCCCAGACCCACCAGACAGGTTCCACAGCAGCCTCCTCACTCCCAAAGGCCAGGCAGGAGGGGCCCTGGGAGCCTGATCTGCACTGCGGCCTAGAGGTGATAGGACTCAGAATTCTGTGCATTTGAGAAAGAGCAAAAGCAGGTCTCTCTGACCTCCTCTGCCCTCTGTCCCTCAGGCAGACCAGGAGACCCCAAGGGAGAGGGCCTTGCCCATGCCCAAGGAGAGGAAGATACAGAGAAGAATCTTGGCTACCCCACCTGGACAGATCCTGGTTCATGGCCATCAGATCACACTCTCCATCCAAGCACACTTGGTCAGGACCACCCTCTTCCTCAAGCCTGCGCACATCACTCAGTACCCCACTTCTCTGGGACACGGGTTCCTTACGAAGGCTCCCGTGTAATGTAAGACTCACATTCAAATGCTGTCTCTCACACGTCTGTCCCTTGTCACAGGTGCCTCAGTCACACGGCTGAGGAAAAGAACACTTCCTCACCCACGGGGGTCGGAAGGTGTCCAGCCCCACCTGGGGAGATGTCCCAGGCTGTGGGCGTCCATTCATGGGGTCTCCTCTCCCTGCCCTGAAGACCTCACTAGGAAAGTTGAGGTGGCCAAGGCCCCTTCTCCACAGGGTCTCCCTGGTCGGGCAGAGCTGCTCCAGCCTCAACCTCCCACCTTGTGGGCCACAGGGAGAAACAGGGCAGTCACTCCAGGAACTGCAGTACCAGTTCTAATGACACTGTCTTGAGAAAAGGGACACTCTCCTGGACCACGATGAATACTGGGAGGCTGGCAGGGCCTGGCCAAGGCTTGGCACGACCAACATACCCCCACAGGGAGGGGCACTTCACTGATGCCCTCTGCAATTCCACCAATGAATGCCCCTTGGTGTTGCAGCTTGGTCTCAGACAAAGTGCCCAGGCCAGGCCAGCCGTTCAGGGGAAATGAACTCATGCCCAACCCTTGAACCCACGTACAATACACATGCTGAGCGCTGGCCTTCACTGACAGCAGGGCAGCTGACAGACCTTGAGGCAGGGGGGTCCCCAGGTGTGACTCTACTATCACTGCTGGGCCACTCTTTCCTGTGACTTTAGTTTGGTGAATAGTGAGGGGCAGCTGAGGAGTGTGAGTGACACAGGGCAGCATCAAGACCACACAGGAGGGGCCGAGGCCCAGTGGCTGCACCCTCACACTAGCCTTGGCCCGGTCAGTGAGGGACACCCCACCCTCTTGCCACCCGGCCCTGGCTCAGCTCTTCTGGACACCAAAACTCAGCATACTGGAGTGTCACCAGCTTTGGCAGAGCCATGATACCCCACTGTCGCTCTCCTGAGCAAATAGCACGTGGGCAGGCAGCTCCAGGCTGCATCTGCAGAGACCCTGTGCGCTCTACAGAAACAAGTAGGTCTGGCAGTCTTCTAGAAGGTAGAACCAAACAGCTACCGTATGGGGGCATGTCTGCTGCCCTCTTCAAGACACGAGCCCCTTGGACCCCAGCATGGAACTCCGTCATCCCTAGGGCTGAGTGCCAAGACTCCTAAGGTTAAAGGGAAGGGCCCACTGCCTCCCTGGAGGATGGCCACCTGGACATGTGACAGGAACACCAACCTCGCTTTCTGTGGACTTGCTGGCAACTCCCACCAGAAGGCCAGCCAGGAGCGTGAAGCGTTGCAGTGCCATGCCAGGAGCAGGAGGACAGCGGGGCCTGCGAGAGAGGAGGGCAGTGCCAGGGACACAGGCAGGAAAAGAAGGGAACATGTCAGGGAGGTGGAGCCATAGTTGGAAGGGGGCGGGGCTGCAAAAGGAGCAGCTCTGAAGTGGGGGGTGCCACGTGAGAAAGGGGAGGGGCTGCAATGCCAGTCGGAGTGCCCAGAGCTGGGGAGGACCTGGCAGGCTTGATGGGCTGTGGCAAGCAGGGGCAGGCGCACAGGTCCCTGCCTTGTGAGGTCTGTGGGTGCGGTCCAGGGCACCCTTACCTGCCCCTCCAGGATGAGAGCTGCAGACATCAGCTCCTCACCCAGGTGCTCAGTAGAAAGCCTGGCCAGAGGGCGTGGAGTTCATGGGCCTGACCGTTGAGCTCTGCAGGCCCAGGGTCCAAGGCCTGTGAATCAAGACCATTAGGTGAGGCCTGCTGTTGGTCACTGTGAAGACCACTTTCCCAGCAAGGTGAGTCCAGAGTTGGTCAGAGGGGCATCCTGATCTCTCTCCAACAGGTTCATTGGGTTGGCGTTTGCAAACGAGGTCACTGCATCTCTGGTCTCCCAAGACCAGATGACACCTCTCTGTTGGAGTCTTGGGCATTGTCACCCAGACTTTTTCCCCGTGGGTGGCTAGGTCCCTAGGGCAGGCAGACATGGGTCCAGAATAATGCTAGAGTCCAAAAAGTTCTAGTCCTGGGCGGAGGGATTCAGGGAGCAAACACATTGCAAGGAGACTTCTTCACCCTGACTCCTGTCACCTGACCATCATGGGGCTTAGTAGTCACACCATGTTTGTTTTTTGGTACTGGGAACTGAACTTGGGTGCTTTACCACTGGGCTGTATCCCCAGTCCTTTTTTTTTTTTTTTTTTTTTTTTGAGACAGGGTCTCATTTAGTTGCTGAGGCTGGCCTGGAACTTGGGATCCCCCCTGCCTCAGCCTCCCCAGTTGTTGGTATCCCAGGTCAGCAGGCCTGGCTTCACTTCACATTTGTAACGTAAGAGAGAGCATTAGCAGCACCCACCACACAACCTTGAAGTGATATCATTTGTACTACTTTTTTTTTTTTTTAGTTGTAAATGGACATAATATCTTTATTTATTTTTATGCAGTGCTGAGGACGGAACCCAGTGCCTCACATGTGCAAGGCAGGCGCTCTACCACTGGGCTACAGCCCCAGCCCCCCATTTGTATTACTTTCAACAAATTTCACTTAACTCACAGGGTGATTCTCATGGCGTAACGTCACAGACACTGCTGGATACATATTTTCATGTTAGTTACCTCCAGGAAACTCTGCACTTAAACACAGCTGCGGGTGGAAGCGGCACACTGTAGGACACTCTGGCACCAAGGACACTCTTCCACAGCAGCAGTCCCCACTTCCTTTCCAGGCAGGTCCTCAGGAAGAATGCAGAGATGCTCCAGTCTGAGGCTGGGGAATAAGGAACGGTGCTCTCTGACTGGCCTGGGGCAGTGGGCAAGTTCCCCCTTGGGGATCCTGGGGAGAGGACTATGGGGTCCACACAGCCCAGGAAGGCAAAGACTGAGGGCACAAGTTCTGGTCCCTTGACAGGGAGGGGCCCATATCTGTCCTGTAATTTGCTTCATGCCAGATTCATCCAGGTCTGTTGGCAAAGCAAGCACACGGTATGGTTCAGACAGTGTCCAGTCCTGCAGGATAGTTTTCTATGAAGCGAGGTCCAGTGCCCTCCTGCCTACAGCAGCGCTTGCCTTTTCTGGAAGAGTGCCAGCGATCCACCCCACTAGAAGTGCACACTTCCTGAAGTCCCCCTTCACAGCTAGTCCTCTTAGATGGTGCCCCTCACCTACAGGGTGTGGTCAAGTCTCACCCTTTCTTTTTGTCCATTTAACATGTGCTCAGTAGATCTCCCCATGCCCTGGGGAAAACTGGTGTCAGGGTCCCTTCTCACTTTCTGGGAAAGGTAACCAGGGCCAGGTCAAGTCACAAAAGGAACCAAAAGTCCAAGACTCCAGTCACACTGGCACTGCTTAGTCAGCTTTATTGAGGTTCAATTAGCACACAACAGACTTCGTCCACTTACAACACACAACCTGGGGGTTCTGGAAAGCTATGCACACCACGTCTCTGTGAGCGCACATCATCAGGGCATCTGCAGTGCAGCCCTCTGCAACCCTTCCTCCTGCAAACCCTGGCCTGGGCACCCACTGACTGGCTATCACCACAGATCTGCTTTCTAGAACTTCTTTGTTTTTTTGGTCCCAGGGATTTAACTCAGGGGTGCTTAACCACTGAACCACATCCCTAGCCCTTTTTTGTATTTTATTTAGAGACAGGATCTTACTGAATTGCTTACTGCCTGGCTAAGTGGCTGAGGCTGGCTTTGAACTTGCAGTCCTTCTGCCTCAGTGTCCCAAGCCTCTGAGATTAAAGGCATATGCCACTGCACTGAGCTGTATTCTAGAATTTCTTACAAAGAGATCACTTAGCTTTGTGTCTGGCTATGTCACATGGCACAGGGCCTCTGGAAGTGCCTTGTTGATCTGCACATCTGTGCCTTTCAGTGGCTAAGTGGCACTCCACCCAGGGAGGCTGGGCCTCCTCTCCCTCACCACTGCCCACCCCTGTCTAGGGTGCCCCTCAGTCTTTCCCTGGCCTTGCAGTAAACCTGTTCTAACCACCTTCCCAGCCTTGCTGTACTTGTCTCTGGGCAACTGCTCTCCTCTTAGGCATCACTCCACAGCCACCTCAGCTACAGGATACTCCATTTGCTGAAGCTGTGTATACACAGCTAGAGGTCAGGCCACAAGAACCTGCTTCTGACAACAGTGTGGGCAGTTCTAGGTCACATGCATATCCACATTTGAGAATCAGCTTGTCAGTTCACAGAAAAGGCTTGCATGAGTTCTGCAGGGAGGACTGGTCTTCCAACAATGTCAAGTCTTCCATTCAAACGCTCTCCCCCATGCTAGGTCACTTCAGTTCCCACAGCCAGTGCTCCGTGATCTCAGTGAAGAGGTTTTGCATATCTTTAGTTAGACTTACTACTAAATACTTTATTTCTTGGTATGATTATAAACAGAAAAGAATTTCTGATTTCATTTTCTAATAGTTTGCTGTTAATACGTAACAGAACAGTTAATTTCTGCATATAAACTTTTATTTTCAAGATCTTCGTGATTTTACTTAATATACTCAGCTTTTTAAAAAATATTTCTTAGGATCTCTTCATAACCACATCACTTGCAAATGCAGTTTTACTTGTCCTCTATGATCTGATGAAACCAACTTGGTTTTTACTTCTGACCTTACTACCAAGGTAAGGGCTCCAGGCGCAATGCCAGCTGCTTGATTTTAGGGATAAAGTACTTCATGTTTTTCACTGCTAAGTACAACATCTAGTGTAGGTTTTCCACTGATGCCTTTTACCACACAGACAAAGCTCCCTTCTCCTCCTAGTTTGCTAAGAGGTTTTTCCTCCATCATGAAAGGGGTTTAAATGTTATTAAATGCTTTTTCAACATTTACTGGAGTGATCATGTGTTTTTTCTCCTTTTTAATATGGACACTACATTATTTAATTTATCACTGTTCTATGGTTTTAGCCAATGTAGTAAAAAAAAAAAAAAAAAAAGAAAGAAAGAAAGAAAAGAAAAGCCATAAACATTAGAAAGGCTCAGCAACTTAGTGAGGCCCTGTCTCAAAATAAAAAACAAAAACAGGCTGGGGATGTGGCTCAATGGTTAAGGACCCCTCAGGGTCAACCCCTGGTACAAAAAAAAAAAAAAGGTTTAGAAAGGAAAAAGTAAAACTGTCTCAATACAGACGATACAATTGTTTACATATGATCCTAAGGAATTTACAAAACAGAACAAAACAAAAAACTCCACTGTAACTCACAGAACTCTGTGCTCTACTTGATAACTTTATTTCTAACGAGCCAAAGGGATATGAGGAACAATTCTGAGGGTGCTCTGCATGCACACTGGGGCTGAATAAAGAAGGAAATGGGCTGCAGATGGTGGGCAACAGGGTCTTACCCAGAGTGGCAACAGCCTAATAGTATGTTCCAGGTTAGAGATTACAGACACATAGATCTGATTGTGTAATAGATCTATCAGCAAGTCTGTCCACTGAGGTCCTAGAAGCAAAAGTAGTACCTGGGCCTTGGTTCTCATATCTCCCCCTCTCCCCCTCCCTCCATCTCTCTCTCCCTCTCCCTCTCCCTCTCTCTCTCTCCCCCCTCCCCCCCTCTCTCCCCCTCCCCCCTCTCTCTCCCTCCCCCCTCCCTCCCTCCCTCCCTCCCTCTCTCTCTCTCCCCCCCCTCCCCCCTCTCTCCCCCCTCTCTCTCCCTCCTCCCTCCCTCCCTCCTCTCTCTCTCTCTCTCTCTCTCTCTCTCTCTCTCTCTCTCTCTCTCTCTCGGTGCTGGGGATTGAACCCAAGGCCTTGTGCATGTGAGGCAAGCATTTTGCCAACTGAGCTATATCCCCAGCCCCCTAGATTCTAGTTTCTAAGACCACCCTCCAATCTTAGGAATGAGAGCTCCCTGGAGAAGTGGCTGATTCTGGGTCTAGGGCAGGAAACATAGGAGTATGAGCCCAAAGTACCTTATAGCATGAGAAAGAAAGTGCTCAAAAATCAAAAAAGACAGTAGCCAGATGAAAGTGCCCCAACAACAAAGCTGAGACTACACAAGCAGAAATATACGGCCGAGCCCCAAACCACAGCCAGTGCACAGTGCCACACTGGTGACAATACTTGAACCACGGCCAGTGCAGGGCACGTCCATGCTGGCGACAGTGCATGAACCACAGCCAGCGCAGGGCGCGTCCACACTGGCGACAGTGCATGAACCACAGCCAGCGCAGGGCGCGTCCACACTGGCGACAGTGCATGAACCACAGCCAGCGCAGGGCGCGTCCACACTGGCGACAGTGCATGAACCACAGCCAGCGCAGGGCGCGTTCACACTGGCGACAGTGCATGAACCACAGCCAGCGCAGGGCGCATCCACACTGGCGACAGTGCATGAACCACAGTCAGCGGAGGGCGCGTCCACACTGGCGACAGTGCATGAACCACAGTCAGCGGAGGGCGCGTCCACACTGGCCACAGTGCATGAACCACAGTCAGTGGAGGGTGCGTCCACACTGGCCACAGTGCATAAACCAGACAGTGGAGGGTGCGTCCATGCTGGCAACAGTGCATGAACCACAGCCAGCGCAGGGCACATCCACACTGGCCTCGGTGCATGAACCACAGCCAGTGCAGGGCACGTCCACGCTGGTGACAGTGCACGAACCACAGACAGTGGAGGGCACGTCCACACTGGCCTCAGTGCATGAACCATGGCCAGTACAGGGCATGTCATGCTGGCAACAGTGCATGAACAATGGCCAGTGCAGGGCG
The DNA here is from genome assembly GCF_048772815.1 of Callospermophilus lateralis. Lineage (NCBI taxonomy): Eukaryota > Metazoa > Chordata > Mammalia > Rodentia > Sciuridae > Callospermophilus > Callospermophilus lateralis. The sequence continues at coordinate 143,552,963 of NC_135311.1, read as the reverse complement.
TGTCCATGCTGGCGACAGTGCATGACTGATGGCCAAACACAAAACGAAAGAGACACTCTTTACAGAGGAATCCTAGATAGCATCCCCAGCATGGGCTGGACAGAGACTCACTGTAAGACAGCAGGGACAGGGGAAAGGAGCAACTCTGCAGCAGAGACACCTACAAACACCATCTCAACCAGGCCAGGGGTAGTCTGTGGACGTCAGAGATGCCCTAAAGGGGTGTGATGGGATCAGCACCTCACCTGATCACCCCTGGTGCTCCTTCAGTCTGCCATGAGTGACGTGACAGTCCCTCATGTCAGTCCACCTGAGGAACCCAAACAGGATGTTCTACAAACACCCCACCAAGCCTCTTCAGATCCTAAGAATTCACCAGAGAGTGAGACACAGCCACAGCCTGGGGAAGACACAGCAGCCAAACACAATATGGGGTCCTGCATAGGGCCCTGGAGGGGCAAAGCTGGGGACATGCACAGTGAAGGGCACCAAGGTCAGGTGAGCCCGTCGTTATCTCAGGGCAAGTTCGAACAAGGTCAGGTGAGCCGTTATCTCGGGGCAAGTGCATCTGTTCCAAAATAAGAGTTTAAATCTGTTCCAAAATAAAAAAAAAAAAATGTAAATTACACTATTGATAACATGAATAGGCAGTTCAAAGAATGGGACTCTAGAGGCCAAGGCAATTTAGTGAAGCCCCTCAAAATCTTAAAAATGATTGGAACATAGCTCAGTGGTAAAGAGCCTCTGGGTTCAATCCCCTGTAGCCAAAAAGAAAAAAAAAAAAGAGTGTGGGGTGTTAATATTTGCAAGACAAATACTACCTAACAAAAGCCCTGTTTATAGAATACAGAAGAGACTGTCACAACTCAGTAATAAAAAACATGATGAAGCCTTATGAGACACTTCAGAACAGACATCTGAGCACATAATACACAGAAGAAAAGTGCATGCCACCATCACACCATGGGAGATGAATGACGGACACCAGGCAAGTGGATGGTGGGGATGCAGAGCTGAGGAACTGCACACCTGGCCATGGCGGTGGCACTCCTGCTGTCTTCCCAAGAGAAAGAAAAACACATGCCCACAAAAACGGTCCAAAATTGCACATAACTTCTTTAGCCACACCAGAAATACACCCATATGGCTGAGTGGTGGGTGGCACAGCTGTAGGTGGGATGGGACTCCATGACACTACAGCAAGTGGTCAGGTCACAAACACTTGCTGAGACAGGATCCTGAAAGGCTTGAAAGGCAACCTCAAGGGATGACAGGCAGGTTCTACATCTGACAGGAGCATGGAGTAAGTGGGTGGATGTGTATATCAGAACTCATGGAACTGGATACAAGACCTGTGTCCCTCACTGGACATAAATTACACCTCAACAATTAACTAAATGCAGTTCATTTTCTACTTTGAAAATCTCAAGATCAAGCTTTCAACAACAAACTTAGCAACCCAGATAGGACCCGAGAGTAGCCCCTGCTCCAGCTTTCTTGGGCAGGCCTGGCTCTCCAAGGAACCCCATTCCCATGATGAGGATTCATGGTGCTGGTGAACTTGTTGACAGCCAACTGCAGGAGAGTTAGGGGACAGTACTGGTTGCTCCATCATGGTCCACTTTGAGAAAAAGGAAACTGAACTCAGGACTAAGTCACAACTTTGGCCATCTGACTGGTGAAACAGGCTTGCTGGGTGTTTAAAACCAAAAACTTGGAGACCAAAGTCAAGGAAGTAAAAGGGCCAAGGAAAAAGCAGCCAACATTTTGACCCTTGTCCTCTAAGGTCAGCCAGGACAGAGAATGACGGGACCCTTCTCTGGGTCCTGCAACTCTAGTGAGTCACTCCATCTGCTGATCAGGGAGATGGAGAGGACCCTAGAGAACAGAAAGCTCGGAACCCTCCTGATCTAAAATTCCGTCTTGTGCTTTGACAGAGAACAAACGCTGCCAGCCATCTGATGGGCTGTAAAAAAAGAATTCTAGACCTCTGGTGTTGCTGCCACCAGAGCTGGGCTGGACCTGGGGCCTATCCAGGGTGTCTCCACACTAAGGGTGCCAAAACCTCAGTGATACGGTGGCAAGAGGTTGTTCTTTAAACAAGCTACCTGATAAACCCAAGTTAACAGGGAGAACAATCAGGACGAAGGGGGTGGGGGGCTGGAGGTGCCTTTGGCACACAGGGATGCTACCTATGGACCAGATAGCTCAGGTGACTGCCTGTCAAGATGTTTGCTTACTTGGCTTTTGGGAAGAATATTGGGAGCAGGATGTGTCAGGAAAATAAAATCCAGATCTCGTTTCCTTCTACGAGCTACTAAAAATAAAGTAGCCATTAATCCTGGCCCAACACAAACTATTGGTCAGTAGCTCTTAGCAAGAAATAAAACAGGACAATGAGGTGCGCTGTGAAACTTCCTTCCCAGCCTTGACCGCCCAGGCTGGGCCTTCAAGCAAACACTGTCTGCCAGGTTTTCACCAGAGGAAAACCGTGGGGGGAGCGGTAGGGCTCAGCAGAGCTCCCACGGCCTAGCACGTGTGAGGCCCAGGGTTCGATACCCAGCACCACAAAAACCAACAACACAAACAAAAAAACGCGAAGAAGCCCCTTTCACTTCTGCCTTCCCGGTATACAACACTAAGACAAACGACAACAAAAAGGACAAGTCTGACACCTTCACATCTGCAGGGCTCTGCAGCTCAGAATTCAGCCAAGAGGTGCGGGGGCATTTGCCGACGTGCAGTAAGAAACGCGTCCACACCCGGCCCAAGCTGCACGCTGAACGCCGCTTCGGCGTAGTGGACCAACAGAGCTGGAGACCCGAGTCGCTGACCGCACTACTGGGCAGCCCCGGGACCCAGGGCCGCCCCCGCCTTCTCCGAGCCCGCGCCCTGCCGGCTCCAGGGCGCCTCCTCGCAGCCCTCTGGCCCTGCGTCCGTCTGCGCGCCCACCGCACTTCCTCCCGGCTCCCGGGCGAGGCGGCGGCGGACTGCCGGACACTGGGGGAGTCCGCTGGGCCTCAGGCGGCCCGCAACAACCTCTACCTCCAGGTCTTTGTCCGGCCTGCGGCCCCCTCCCGCCCGAGCCCTTCACTCACCCCGCGCCCCCGGGTTCCTCTTTCGTACCCCCCGCCCTGCGGACAGCCACGCCGCGACACCTGGGACTTGTAGTCTCTCCTCCGCCCCCTCCCCGGCGCAGGCGGGTGCGGCTTCTGGAAGAAGACTACAACTCCCGGCGGCCCACGCAAGAGCCCGCTTGCCGGGTGGATCCGGCCAGAATTCTCGCGAGACTTAGGGAAATACGCGCGGAGTGCTATGGGAAATGTAGTCCGGATGACTGGGTCCCGAGCGGGCAAAGAAGAACTACATTCCCTAGGATCCCTCGCGAGGCGGCTGTCGTGGGTGTTGCTAGGAGAGGTGCTCCGGGAGGCCGACGCCTCCTGCAGCCGCCTCGTGGGTCCACCCGCTCTCCGGCCCCTGAAGGACGCACCCTCGAAATCGTGACCCCAAGGCGGCCAGTAGAGGCACTACATTCTTAGGATATTTTCCTGGCTCCGGCGGGTCACCAAGCCGAGCTCCCAGGCGTGCAAGGGCCCTGCGTGCAGGCCTTGCTTGAACCCTGCCGCGAAGTCTGCTCCTGGCCACTTTGTCGCCCACCCCCGCCACGGTGGAGACGTCGGCGGCCTGGCCGCTGCAGTCCAGCGCGCTCCGGCCCCCCGGGGGGTGGTTGCCTCCGCCGGCAGTGCCAGGAAAGGACACGAAGGCCGGGAGGGTGTCCAAGGAGGAGGCGGGTGGACGCGGGCCTGGGTGGGCTGGCCGGCCGCGCCCAGGCGTGGAGCTGCCGCGCGAGCATGTGCTTGCCCTAGAGAGGTTGGGGACCTTGGCCTGGACCAGAAGGACCCAGCCCTCCAACGCTCTCCCGCACTCCTGTCTGGCATGAATAGATGGTGTCCGAGCTGGTGGAGCGGGTCCAGAGGGTCAGAATTGTCACTTCGCTTGTATTCACTTCCCTGGACTCCACCTCATCCCAATGGTTCTGGAGACTCAGGCATGGGGGCGTAGTGGTGCTTCCCACGGCCAGTCCTGTCCACCGGAGTCCTCGGGTGGCAGGACTGTCTGGCATCCTGGGCTGGCCTCCCAATAGGATAGGAGTTCTGCTGTGTGGTCCCGGACTCTGCCTCAGAGCTGCTCCAGAAAGAAGGTGTGTGCGGGCCCCCAGGTTTATTTTTGGCCAGTATTTGTAAAGGCTCTCCCTGAAAAGATCATTTATGTGTATGCTAATCAGATGCTTGGATCTCTGCCCCTGGGAAACCCAGGAGGGCCTACCCATCAGGCCCTCTTTCCTGACCCAGGGGTGGAGAGATGGGTGTTGCCGGCAGTTGGGGCTCAGGGTCACAGGAGGTTGGTGCCTGCCCCTCCCAACTCTCTCAACCCGGCAGCCTCTTTCCAAGCCAACCTCTGCCCCGTGGCTGTCCAGCCTTAGCCCTGAGGTTGGCTGTCCCCTTTGTGGAGGCCACCTCAGTACTTTTGTCCCAAGTTTAAACGTCTAGAGATTTCTGTGGAAAAAGAGCTCCAGTTGTGCAGTGATAGCATGTTTTCTAAGGAGGAGTATCAGGCACCAGAGGGAAATCATGTTGGTGTCCTCTTTAGACTCCCAGGGTGTTCCTCAGGGCCTGCATGGCAGCAGTTGACGTCATCTGTCTCTAAGTATCATCCTGGAAATGGCTATGAGTGCTTCTGGCCACCAGTGCTTAGGTGAGTGTGCTGGAACCACAGGATTCCCTGAGCACTGTGGGTTTCGGAACAGTGCAGCTGTGATGGTGACAGTGAAATCTGTTCGGAACAGGGTGGCTCATGTGCACCATCTGGTCAAGAGGGACTGCTGGGGGCAATGGCACTGATGGACTGTGGGGAGAGTTCCACCCATACCTGCCCCTGGGAACCAGACTACGCGACAGGGCTTTTGCTGTCTGCAGGAGTTTCTTTGGGCCCTGCACCTGTCCTGTTTTCTGAAGACCAGTGGACACTGAAGCCGCATTTCATGGTTGTGGGTTTCTTTTTCTCAGCCCCAGTCCCCCCCCCCAATTCTTCCTTCTGTCCTTTTGATTATTCATAATTGATTGATGCTTTCTATATATGCATAAAGATGAAATTTTCTGTGGTGTATTTGTATGTGTAATTTATATGGTTTTGTTAACACCATGCCGTGGCCCCTCCCCTTTCCCCTCCCTCCTTCTCCGTCTCTGTCTTCTACTCCATTGATCTTCCCTTTATGATTTCTAATCCCCTGCTTCTTTCCCGATTTTGCTCTAGCTTCCACTTATGAGAGAAAATATCAACCTCAGGGTAGAGCACCCCTGGGTTCAACCCCCAACAGCACTGGATGAGTTCTTGCAGAGGGTGTACATCTGGGTGGGAGGGCTACATCAGGACATTTGGCAGGCTAGGTGAACATTGGCAAGTCCAGGTGGACATAAAATCAGCTCTACCTTCTGTCTTGATGTCGCCAATACCCAGCGCCCCTGCAGCCTCTACCAGGACACCTCGTTGGTGTCTCAGGCCCCATACATCCAAATGGAGCCCTGATCCTTTGGCTGAGAGTTTTGTTTTTGTATTCAATAAAGAGGTTGGATTTTGTAAAATACTCCCCCCCCATCTGTTAAAATAACATGGTTTTTTCTTTTCCCATTTGTTTTTCTGGTGAATTCGTTGAATTTTCTAATGTGAAGCTAATATCACATTCCTGGGGAGAGCCCCAGGATGTGTTTTCCTTTTTATGTATTGCTCTATACACTTTTCAGAAACTCCAAATAATAATTATTTTGTTAAGAATTTTGTATCCAGCCAGGTTCAGTGGCACATGCCTGTAATCCCAGTACCTCAAGAGGCTGAGGCAGGAGGATGGCCAATTCAAGACCAGCCCGGGCAGCTTGGTGAGACCCAGTCTCAGAATTTAAAAAGAGCAGGTTTATAGCTCAGAGGTGGAGTACTTCTGGGTTCAATCTTCAGTACTTAAAGAAAAAGAAAGAAAGAAAGAAAAGAGAAAAAGAATTTTAGTCTCTATGTTCAAGAGAGATTTTTCTGATTTTCCTTTCTCATGATGTACTTGTCCACTGTGTTGCTAGGGCGATGAGGCCTTTGGGGATGAGTTGGGCATTCTGTTCTCCTCTTGGACTTTCTACATGAGTTGGTAGAGAATCGGTGTCTTGATGTTGGTGCCGTCCTTTCCTTAAACGTTCGGCAGACCTCAGGTCCCGTCTCTTTAGAGCAGGCATCTGGGTGTTATTGAGTGAGCTCTGGCCACTTCCTGCTGGCTGTCAGACACTGTGACCTCCACCCTGGTGCTGTGTGAGCGCCGTTCTAAGGCACACTGAAGGGGAGTGGAGACTGCCGAGCATCCTGGGTGTCTTGAACACTTTATAGGTGTTCTGAAGCAGGCTTTCTAGGGTTGGCTGTCCCCAACCACCAAGGCAGAGCCCTTCTGCGTTTTCTACCAATTCCTGCAAATTCTGGAACTTTCCCATCTGTGCATGGGGATGGTACCTTCTAGCAGGAGTGAGCCCCAGGCCTGCTCCCTTCCCTGCCTCGTGGGGTGTCTGCACATGCCCAGGGCTCTGTGCTGTGCTGTGCTCTGGAGGACCCTGCCAACCCGGGGCCCTCTGTGCCACTCTCCTCTCTGCTGCTCTGTCCTGTGAACTGTGGCCCCGTTGGTCTCAGGGCCCTCAGCTGCATGGCACCTGGGGCCTTGCTGTGCCCTGGTGGTAGTGAGTGGGTGGCGGGAGGGCTGTCCTGGGGATTTTGCAGCAGCTGTGCAGATACTCGAGGGCAGTGGCTCTGCCTCTAGTCTGGGTTCAGCTGTTGAGGCAGGAGGGCAGCCCTGGTCCCCGTGACCCCTTCTTGGCCAGAAGCAGAACACAATTATTATCACCTCCCAGCCACAGGCCAGCTCCCTGGGGGAAGCATCTGTGGTAGGGTAACGGTCACCTCCATTTCCTGGAACACCATGGCCACACTGGCTCTTTCAGAGTCTCCAACTTAGCTGTTAAGTCTTGGTTTACTGCTGTGTGTGACTGTGTTAGACTTGCCTGTTCTCAGGCCCCTGCCAAGATGCCAGGTGCACCAGGATGTACTATTAGAAGCACGAGACATGCTCGGGACAAAGCCCAGGGTCCACACTCGGTCCCTGCAGATGGAGCTCGTGTGCTGCCTCCCGACACCTGCACTTGGTCTTGGGCGCACATGCACCCTTTGTGCCCTCTGGGTGTCCTCTGCTTGATGCCCCTCCAGGCTGGGGGCTTTAGTTGTCCTCCAGTACAGCTCTGTGTCCCCTGGCCAGTTCTGTGGCCTCCCCCCACTCTGGAGGGTGCATGACCAGACTGAGCAGCTTGGTGACCCCCAGCAGTCTCCAGAGAAAGGGGTGCCAGCCCACCAGAGATCTACCTGCAGCCTCTGTGCCTCCTCTCCAGGTGGGGAGGGCTGTAGAGTCTGGCTGGGGAGACCCTTCTGGGTACCCAGGCCTTCATCTCCCTGCTGAAGCCCTTCACACGCCACCCCACTCAGAAGCTTCTCTGTGGTCATCTGCCTGGCCGGGTGCCTGTTCTGTCTACCATTCTGGGACTGTGTCTGTCACTTTCTGAGGTCACCTTGCTGTGGCTCAGATGCTGGGCCTCTTGAATGACTCGTAGTGTCCCCGTGTCCGCATCCTGTGTCCTTCCTTCAGCCTTCTCTTTATTACAAGTCCTGTGTGACACTGCTGCGGTTAGTTCAGGAGAGCCCCTTGCCTGGGCAGGAGAGCTGGCCGTGTGCCCACTTCCTGTCCACGTGTCCTCAGTGCTCAGACAGCGTCACTGTCACAGTGCAGAGCAGTAGCCTGGAGGCCAGGGCCAAGTGGCTTGTCAGGGAGGAGGGCAGGCCCCCGCTGGCAGGCACAGGTCTGGGGGTGCCCTGAGGTCTCTTTGGGCAGCCAGGCCATAGCAAACTCATGCCCAACTTTTGAGTTCTGTTCTGCCTTCCGTGTTTCCTGTGCACATCGCTCTACCTTTCTAGAACCAGGCAGGAAGTTAACAGTGCAATGGCTGTGGTTGTTATTCGTGAGTTGTGCCAGTAAAGCCAAGTGGGCCCTGCCAGGGCATGGGGACAGGTGCAGACCATGGCCATGCCAGGGCATTGTATCTGAGGCAGTGTGCCCACCACTGCCCTTGTCACCACTGGAACCACTGGCCACGGCATCTCCGCAGAGGTGCAAGTGCTGGGCACACTGGGAGGCATGAGACCTGGCCAGCTGCCATCAGGGCAGCCAGACCCAGACCCAGGGGCCCACCAAGCTGGACCAGAGAAGCAGGTCGCTCGTGCCTCTCTGGGTGTGAACTGGTGCAGCTGCTTCTCCGAACACACGCTGACCACAGAACCAGTGGCCAAACTCCCTGGCACTTATTCCTGAGGAACGAAGGCTTTCTTCACACCAAGCCCACAGCAGCTCTGTGGCAGCCCAAGCTGGAAGCCATCACAGCACTCTTGCCGGTGCAGCTGCCATGGGAATAGCATAGCCGTGAAGGGACCAGTCACTGATGAGCAGCCTTGAAGTGGGGGAGAGGTGGCGAGGACAGCTGTGGGGTGATTATAGGGACAAACGAGGCAGGGCACCGAAGATGGCAGGAAACAGTTTTATTTGGCTGCAGCCAGGTTCAGAGGGTACAGCCTTTGCTGTGATCAATCAATCCCCTGAACCCGGAGTTCAGGGAGCTTCAGAGTTTTAGACCCAGCAGGTAAGGGGAGGGGCTCAGAAGTTCACAGTTTGCAAAAGTTCACATAAAAGCAGCTTTCTCTCTCACTGTTCTGGGCACGTTAACCCTTCAAGGACCAGACCTGAGAAGGCGGGAGCTGCTTCTCCCCCCTCTCTCCTCCCCCACCAGCTGTCACCATGGAGCCCATTGGTCACTTATCTTAAAAATGTAGACATCCCTGTGAAGCCCAGCTCAAGGCCAGAGGCCTGGTTTGCACATTTCTACAAAGTACTGTACTGGATACGTTTGTGAAAACCTAGTGAGGGGTGTCCAGCACCTGGAGTGCTGGTGTCTTCCCGGCCAGTGGCCCAGTAAGCAGGGCGACACGATGATTGGAAGTTTATCTACCGTGGACTCTCTTACTGACAGTCCTAGATCAGCCATGGTGAAGAGGGCTTTTCTGTGGAGAAAGGGGGTGCCACTTCAGGGTCACGGTGGGGCAGCAGAGGGAGACCCTCCTGAGCACGGATAGTGGTGGGGTGGGGACCTGAGGCACACAGGTGATGAGGGGGTATAAGCCCATAGGAGCCTCAGCGCTGTCCTGTGGCAGGACGCCACCCCGGGGCAGCTGAGGCCCAAACTCCCGGACACCTCTTGAGGTCCCTGAGGCTGTTACTGGGACTGGGCTTGGCCTCCTTGGGCTTTGACTTCTGTCCTTTTCCTGCCATGAGGCAGTCTGGACAGTTTATGAGACCCTGCCCTAGAGAGAGAGCTCCGGAGAGCCCCAGGGCCATCCCATCACCAGGGCCACCGCTGCCTGGCTCCAGGGCTCCTGGGAGGGGGCTGCAGAGCTCCACCGCTCACCTGTGTGGGTGGCCCCAGGGGTGGGCGTGCTCAGGCCTGCCAGCTTCCGCACAGACAGGGGCACAATTATCTGAACTCCGCTCCCAGAGGGTTGTTCCTCCCAGCAGCCCCTGCTCCTTGGCTCCAGGACACGGTTCCTACCTCCTGGGGCCTCAGGGCCCACCCAGCTGGGCAGAAGCTCTGGAAGGGCTCAGTGCCCCCCAGGGCACAGGGACACTTGCCCTCTCTACAACCTGAGTTGCCAGGGAGGGGCAGGTGGAAGTGCTCAGCCCTTCCCAAACAGGCTGTGAGGGGCGGTTCAAGTGCTGCACACCTTGATCCTGTCTTCAGAAGGCAGCCTTAAGTGCTGTGTCTACTGCCTGCTCCTCCCGGTCAGGCACTGTCCCTGGGCTGCAAGCTGCAGGTCCTGTGTCCTCCTGAGGGAGGATGCAGAAGGAAGCAAGTGGGGATCATGACCACAGATCTTCCTGCTGGTGCCCAGACTGCACCCTGCGGGGGACTGTGTCCACCTCTGGTGGGGCCAGCAGGCCTAGAATAGGGTCAGGTCATCTCCAAATGACATCTGCTCTGCAGTGGAACCGGGGAGCCCCGGAGTCCCAAAGCCTTGGGTGCAGAGTGACCTGGCCAGGAGCCTTCTTTATGGGGGCGGGCATGTAGGGTGAAGACCACCTCACAGCTGCCCTCGCTGTGGGGGTAGGAGCCTTGCCTGTCACCTCCATCCTTATCTGGCGGGGGTTATGGGGCCTCAGCCGGCCCAGCCCTCCTCTTGGGCCTCATTGGGCTTTGAACCCAAGCTAGAGACTTTCAGGGATTTAGGATCATGGGTCAGCTTTTGGGGCCACTGGGCAGATGTGGGTCTCCAGGGGTGATGGTCCTGAACTGGCCTGCAGGTGGCACCCCTCTCCAGCAGGCCTGTAGCACGACCAGGCCACTTACTCCAAGTGGGTCGCTGCCCCAGGTGGTGAGTAGGCCAAAAGAGGATGTTGGGCCGACAGCAGCCTGGGCCCCTTCCAGTGGGTGCCCTAGGGTACAGCCTGAGGCAGCCTCTTCCCTGGACTACACTGGGTGGTGGCATGAGGACGGGATTCCACCTTGAACCCACTACCAGCTCCCTTCCCAGAAGCCCCACCCAGGAAGGGCCCACACCGCTAGCCCTCCCCCCCAGACCACAGTTTCCTGGGGTCCTGCACCCTCACTGGTGCCCCAGGGTGTGGGCCCCCATGATGCCCTCCAGCCCACTGCTCCAGTGCTGACCCCGTTCTGTTAGGGATATTGTAGAGGGGGCTCTTCCCAGATGGCACTGGCTGTCCCCCTCCCGAGTCCTCTGTGAACTGACGGGACCCTCACACAGAGTCGCCCTCATCTGCCCCAGGTGGGCGTGGGGTGCAGGAGTTCACGCCGGGTGTTCTGTGAGGACCTGCTTCAGTGCAATAAGCCAGGAACCAAGTGAGTGCAAACTGGAGTTGACGTTTGGAAATCAAGTCGAATGCTGAGAAGACCCGTTGAGGATGTCAAGGCTGCTGCCCAGGAGCCCTGGGCAGGGACACGGGCTGCGAGGGGGCCCCTCCCTGGAGACTTCCCTCCAGCCCGCGGTGGGGCACTGTGCACTGTGCGTTTCTATGATTTAAGTGGAAACAAAATGCTGATCTGGCTGTACACTATTACCCAACCAATCACCAGACCATCAGCAAAAATGGACAGATCCATACATGGAACAAATGTTTTCCAGGACTGGTCAGAGCAAACAGAACAAGGGGCCAGGACTTGACCAAGGTGGCCACTGGTCCCCTCCCCACGCCCACCAGGGGCCCATAGGACAAGCAGGAAAGGGATGGGCAGAAGGCGTTCAAGACAGGGCCTCTCTCTCTGAGGTTCACCGGGGGCCAGCCCCAGGGCAGCCAGCAAAGGCCCCTGGAAGAGTGGGGAGGCAGCCTCCGCCTGAGACAGTCGGTCATGGCAACCACATCCTCATGGCTGCAGCCTCCCTCAATAAGGCCACTCGCCACGCAGCCACAGGTAGCAGCACAGGACGCCAGGTGAACGGGGTGGGGGGGGCCGCTGACGTGGCTGCTGCTCCAGGACCCTCTTCCTGCATCCTCCACCTGCTGGTGGGGCTTCCCTAAGCCCGTCCTTCCCGTGGGGAATTCAGCTCTGCACATGCTGGCCATTGCTCAGAGGGTCCACTCAGCCTCTGGAGTCTTTGTGCCTGAGCGTTGGGGGCACCAGCCTCAGTGAGTTGGAGAAGCTGCTGAGGGAGACCAGGGGGTGCCTTTCTCCCCTGCCCCCCTCCCCCATGGCTCAGCTACCCAGGTCTCTGTGGCACTGTCATAGGATCCTCTGACTTTAGACCTGTTTAGTACCTAACCCTGAGCACCAAGCCCCACCCTGGATAAATATTTATTGGCAAATAAGGGCTTGCCGGGACGAAGGCCGTGGGCGGCTGCTCGCAGCCCCTGTAGCTCAGAGCAACCTGCAGCATCCACGGCCCCCGGGGGTTGGTGAGTGTGGGAAGGAGGGAGAACAAGGCCAGGATGCAGCGCGGCCGGGGCCAGCCAGCCCCAGGAAGGGAGCTGGGGGCTTCAGGCCCCTGGAGAGGACACTGGAACACTGGCCGCTGGCCTGGCCCCAACCAGCCCCCACAGAGCCTGATGTTGGTGCCCCTGCTAGCCTGGTCTCTGTTCTAAGGGGCGACCGTGGAGCACTCGAGCACCAGCAGCCCTGGTCGGGAAAGACGCCCAGGAAGCCGAGGGCGGTACTCCATGAGGCCTGAGATGGGGCAGCCTCCTGGCCAGCCAGGCAGAAGCTCCAGTGGCCTGCAGCTCCTGCCCTTTGGCCATCCCGTGGTGCAGCACTGGGACCTCACAGCCCTGAATGCCGTGGGCCCAGCAGGCATGTCTGCCCCTCAGGGCTGTGGGTCGGATGTCTGTGCCTGGGGCCTCCTGGAAGCCCTTCTCTCAGGCCTTGCTGACGCGAAGATCAGAAGTGGTCAAAGTGCTTCCCGCAGAGGCCCTGACCACAGAACCCAAGGCTGGAAAGAGACTGCCCAGGCACGTCCGAACTCTCTCTGTCCCCAGGGCAGGGGTCTGCCCGGGCTGTGGAGGTGTATTCTTTGTCCAGCCTCTCTCCTCCAGCCTGGGAGCCCATGGCAAGCACAGGCTCTGAGGTGGGCCTGGAGTTAACTGAGTTGGGGGTGGGGGGTCGGCACCATGGAGACGGACGGGACCCTGTCCTTCCCAAGGCTATGCAGAAGCAGCTCCAGGCCCGGGCCTGTTTCCAGTGGAGGCCGCCACTGTGTGGAAGTTGTGAGGCTCTCCAGAGCAGCAGGAAGTGCTGGCTCCCAATAAGCCAGCACTTATGGCAGCCTGCAGCCGCTCCCCAAGTCACCTGAAGTCAGTCTGGGGCTCGTGGGAAGACCGAAGGCAGGCGGGAAGCCGAGGGACCCCTGGGGCCAGGGGCTGGGGCCCTCAGAGCTCCAGCTGGCAGCAGAGTCTTCTGGCTGCCCTGGAGTGCTGGTCAGCCCATAGCTGTACATGTCCTCAGGGGCTGCTCCTGGCCTGACGTGGGCCCAGCACCAAGGCCACCTGTCAGACAGAGGTGATCACTGGCCCTGCTCCCCTGTGGTGGCCACATCACATCACGCCCCCTGGCCATTAAGCCACAGTGAACAAGGTGTGGCACTGTGGGAGGATGCTCCCAGCACTACCTGCATGCAGAGCACGGGGCCTCTGACACTGGACGCGCTTCTATCAATGCACAGAATGAGGCCGCAGGGAGACTGACACCTCAGTGTGTCCCTCCGTGGCAGGGATGGTGGCTCGCAGCCTGCCTGTGGGTGGCACATCTTCTGAGGCTGTAGGGATGCGGATGCCTGGATGGATGGCCTCTATCCCTGGACAGCTGCTGCCCTGCATCTGGGTCCCCCTCACAATGTGCGCTTCTGCACTTGCAGGCAGAGGATGCCTTGGGCAGGGTCACCCCACCTGGCTGTCTTGGACCTTTGGGCTCTACTGGTCATGGCCTGGCCCTGGTCGCTGCCACTCGGGAAAGTTGGTGGGCAGGTAGGTGGACAGGTTGGTGGGCAGTTTGATGGGGCATGTGGGACACACTGTGCACACATACACACCCATATTCCCTGCTGTCACGCACCCTGTGAACATGGGCAAGTTCATCCTGGGTGCTGGACCTTCTCTGCAGCTGAAGGGTCTCCAGTTGAAGCAGCCCTTCCATCTCCTGGGCGTTGAAAGTCACTGCAAGCAGAGAAGCCATCCCAGGTGGCGGGATGGAAAGCTGGATGCCAAAGAGCTGTCAGGCCTGTCTAGAGAGCAGCCTCTACCTCTGCCCCCAGCAGCAGGATCCCCTGCTTGGGGATGGGGCCCTAATTCCACACGTGGCCCCCTCCAGCCTTCTCGGACCTGGCCTACTGGCCCTGCTACCTCAGACCTGTCCTGGACAGCAAGGCTTCTCCTGGCCCTGGTTCCTGGCCCCAGTGCTCACTTCTCCAGGGTGGGGCAGCTGAGGCTCTTGGGCATGCTGTGGCTCCCCCTGCACTGCCTGCCCCAGCCCTTCCCTCACTGGCCCACATGTCCTCTTCCTTCCTGGGGCTGTGGTCCCTGCTGCTGCCCTGCTTGAGACCACCATCCTCCTTTTCCTGTTCAGTACACAGGTCACCCTACTGGCACCACCTCTCCAGGCCTGGCTCTCATCCCTCGCTGTGCCAGCCAGGTGACTGTTTCTAACCAACCAGGTTAAAGCTCAGGTACCACCTGGCCTGCTGCAGGTCCTTCTCAGCCCCTCTGCAGCTTCAGCGGGCCTAGGGAGGGCTGTGGCTGGCCCCGGGAGCTGCAGCACTACTTCCAGGTTCTCTTCTCTCAGGTCTGTAGCAGAGGCTCCCCAGCACCTCGCAGGTTCAGCCCTGGAATAAGGTTCACTGCACAGGCTTGATGCTTGCTTCTCTTGGCACTGGGTGTTTCCAGGAGTGACTCCCCAGGAAGGCTGGTGAGTGCCAGAAGGCCTAGTGCTGTGGGTCTTTAAATACCTGCCATGTTTCCCACTGTAAGGACAAGATATGTTCCCCACTGCATGTCATGGCTTCCTGCAATAGGCCTCTCTGCTCTCTGGTCTCTTTCTGAGAAGGACACAGACGTTTCTAGGTGTCGCGAGAACTCACACACCACAAAACAGTGACTGAAGCAGTCACTTTGAAGACTGCCCCCTCAGCAGCCCCTCAAGTTCCCAGGGCTTCATGATGTCCTGATGTCAGGGAGGGACCACCCCCCTGCCGTGCCCTCCTGCTGCAGCCACCTGCAGGAAAGGGCACATGGTCTGGCTACAGCTCCCCTCTGCAACCTATCAAATGCACATCAGAAACCACTGACTGTCCCCATGGCTGTCCTAGGAAGGCAAGGAAGGGTTGATGAGTAAAAGCAAATGATCTGGTCACTGCAATTGATGCAGAAAAAGCTGATAAATCTCAAAAACTACTTATGACTTTAAAAAAAAAAAAAAAAAAAAGACTTCTTAGCTGGGCACGATGGTACACGCCCGTCATCCCAGCAGCTGAGGAGATGGAGACAGGAGGATCACAGGTTCAAAGCCAGCCTCAGCAAAAGTGAGGTGCTGTGCAACTCAGTGAGACCCTGTCTTTAAATAAAAGACAAACTAGGACTGGGGATGGGGCCCAGTGGTTGAGTGTCCCTGAGTTCAATCCCCAGTACCAAAAAAAAAAAAAAAAAAAAAAGACTTGCTGGAAAACCAGGGGTGGAAGGGAAGTTCACTCCTATCATTAGGTTTATAACCCTAAACGCCACAGCAAACCTCACGGAATGAGACACTGCGTATTTCTCTTGAGGACCAGCCCAGCTCTGGGGCACCCAGCCATGGCTGTTGCTCAGCACAGGCCTGGAGGTGGCGGCCCACAACCAGGAGAGGAATGCAGGAGAGGCCAGGCTCTGCAGAGCAGAGAGTCAAACTGTGTGCAGAAAACGGTGGCTCTGTGTAGAAACACTGAAGACTCACGGGGGAAAGCATCAGGGCGAGAGGTCAGCAGGAGCGCAGAGCAGAAGACCAGCCCAGAAAAGCCAGTGGCGACCCCAGGGACCTGTCAGCTGCACCCTCCAGCAGGCTGAGGCCTGGCCAGCAGGGCCACAGGCTGGAAGGGTGCCAGGTAGGGAGGGAGCCAGTGCTTGATGGCCACGGTCTTGGCTTGGGAGGAGGAGCAAGTCTGCAGACAGGTAGCTGGACAAGGTGACCAGCTTGCTACAGTAAGCAGTCCACCTCGAAGTGGGCGAGAGGAGCCATGTGTGGGGGCA
The DNA here is from genome assembly GCF_048772815.1 of Callospermophilus lateralis. Classification (NCBI taxonomy): domain Eukaryota; kingdom Metazoa; phylum Chordata; class Mammalia; order Rodentia; family Sciuridae; genus Callospermophilus; species Callospermophilus lateralis. The sequence goes on along the minus strand of NC_135311.1, from coordinate 143,537,068 downwards.
GAGGACACACCCATCATCCCAGCCACTCAGGGGGCTAAGACAGCAGGATCCGATCACAAGCTGGAGGCCAGCCTGGGCTACCTAGAGACCCTGTCTCAAAATAAAACTTTTTAAAAAGGGCTGACGGTGTAGCTCAGTGTTCAATCCCCAGCACACCCCCCCCCCAAAAGTCAATCTGGGAAATGTTGTTACATTTATTTTCCCACAATAAAAATATCAGTAGTATTAAAAAAAAGTAAGGTTCAACAAGTCACTGAAGTGTGATTTTGTTTGTAGATGTCCTGAAGACTTGGATCTGCAGAGACACTGCCAGGGGCTGCCAGGGCTGGGTGGTAGGGGTCTCCCTAGGGTGACAAACTGTTATGGAAGCAGACGAGGCAGCACTGCTCAGGCTATGACAGTAGTAAATGCCTGAAATGTACTTCAGATTGGTTAATTCTAGATTAGATAAATTTCACCTCGATTTTTTTAAATGATAAAATACTTAAACAGTGTTGCTTAACACCAGTAATAACCAATTAGCAGACAACAGAATTCCTAAGAGCAAAAAAAGCTATGAATTAAGGTACTTTAGAAGGTTGTCTACCAAAAGCTTCGAAACCCAAGAGGCCCCTGCTGGACAGAGGCACCAGCTCTTGGGAGGGGGGTCGTATGCCAGCCAGAAACCAGTCCCTCACCTGCAGCCCCCAACCCCCTGTTCAAAGCCACACCTGGAGACTCTTTAGGAGCTAGACCAGATCACCCTAAAATTTATGGATGAAAAAGGCATGTGTAGCTAAGTGAATGTCAAAACAGACAGAAGGGGGAACTAGCCCTTCCAGATGCTGGGGGCCCAGCAAAGACAAGCAGGCATTCAGCCCAAGGGGCAGAATCGAGCCTGGGCAGAGACCCTTGTGACCACGATGCACAGTGACAGCCTCACGGGACAGCAGGACGTGGGTTTGCCGGATGATGTTGGGAAACAGACTCAATGTGTGGACAAAATGGAGCTGCATCTCCCTGTGCCACCAGGCTCGAGGCGAGCTGCCCACGGGGAGGCGACTGCATGCTTCAAGACAGAGCAAGAAGGGTGCCAAACCCAGAGCTCCATATGCACAGATCACAGTCATGTCAGAACCAAGGCTTTTCTCCAGTGAGGGACAATGTGAGAGGATGCCGGCAACGCTCAGTGTGAGCCGGACTGGTGTGTGGTCCAGTGGGTCCTGCAGCCCCACATGCACCGGGGCAGCTCAGCAATCTCAGAGCAGGTGGGGCTTCCCTCAGTGGCCAAGCCCCTGCTTGTGTGGGGCCTGTGCGGGGTGCGAATGGGCAGTGTGATGGGACTCCTGCAGAGCGGTGTGCAGGACAGCACCCAGCCATGGTGCTGGTGATGGGGGAGAGGGGAGGGGTCCAGAGCATGCGGGGGGCCCACAGCACCCCATCCATGCCGAGTGGGGGCCACGGGCACACAGATAGCGAGCACCCTCTCCCCAGGTGAGAAGGCAAGGACCCCGTCTTCAGCTTTCTGGGTCCACCGCGCAGGGCAGACCAGCCCGCTGACCACCGGCTCCCATGAGGTGCACATGGACTGGTCCGGTATGGGCCTGGCACAGTCCTCACCCAGTGAGCAAAACCCAGGGGTGCGTAGGGCCTAGGAGATCCTGGTGCTGAGAAAGGTCCACACTGCAGACCCCGGGCTCTGCCACTTCCACCCTGTCCCCAGCACAGGAGGGCCACTGCCTGCAGCAGCTCCAGGGAGGCTGAGCCTGTGGCCCACGTGGCTGGACGAAGCAGCTGAGCAGCAGCCTCCTGACCCCTGGCCACCTGGGCCCAAGTCCCCGCGCAGTGGGACCAATGGCACTGAACTGGCCCCCACTCTCTTTTTTGGTATCAGGGGCTCTGGTGATCCCGTGGGCCAGGCACCCCCGACCAGGGGACTGCAGGGGCTGTCAGCATGTCAGCCCCAGCTGGTGAGGCACATGGTCTCTGTGAAGGGAAAGTCTGGTTTTCCTGGGTGACAGTCACTCGGCTGGCTGGGCGGTTGCCCCTGTCCAGGAGGCCGCAGGCCCTTGGGAGCCCAGCACAGTGTCTGCTTTGTTTAGCCCCAGGTCCTGAGGTCAGCTCCAGTGCTGCCTTCTACTGGGGCGGAGGCTGGGGGAAGGGATGAGCCTACAGCGCGGGCCACAGCCTTGGGGGAGAGTGGAGCTGATCCCCTCAGGGCCCCCCAGGCCAGTTGCTGACCCTGGAAGCTGATTGCAGGCTGCACTTGGATCCTGGCTCAGCAATTCCTAAAATACAGAGCTCTAGAGATGTCACAGGACTGGCACTGGGTTGGGGGCCACTGTGTCCAGAGACCTGTAGGGAAAAATGTCTTCACCCGACCAGAAACTCAAACCTGCTCTGGGCTGGGAGTTGTCCTGCTCGTCCACGGCTTTTCCACAGGGACAGGTGTTGTCCTTGAGAGGACAGGTGGTGGGCCAGCCAGGGCTGGAAATCACCAGGGTCCACAAGCCCTGGACTGCTTTCCTTCTGTGTGTGTGTGTGTGTGTGTGTGTGTGTGTGTGTTTTAGCTGTCAATGAACCTTTATTTTATTTATTCATTTATATGTGGTGCTGAGAGCCAAACCCAGTGCCTCACATATGCTAAGCAAGCGCTCTACCACTGAGCTACAACCTTAGTCCATTTTCTGTTCTTTTTTGTTATTTTTTTCTTTTCCAGGGCAGGCTTATTCTGGATACCAGGTCTTCACTTTTAAATGAAAACCACCCGGCATTCCTGTGTAGATGGACACTATACACAAACCTGGTTTTTTCTCAGAGCAGAAGTTAAAAATTATTCAATGCAAAATTCCTGGGCTGTGGAACAGTGGCCAGTTGTACCAGGCAAAGGTTTCCACCACATTCCGCCCGCCAGGCCCGTGATAAGACAGCCCTGCTGGACCCACACGGCCAGGCCAACCACGGCCTTTGGGAACCAGGTAGGACTGGGGCTCCTCTGGAGCTGGAGGGGAGTGCCCAGGAGCAGGGTCTCTGCTTCTGAGCAGCCTGAAATCTCCATGCTTGAAAGTTTCTCTTCCTTACCCTGTGATGTCCTGGGGAAGGTCTGTTTCCCAGCGGGGCAGGGGCCTGGGGCAGGGGCCTGGGGCGTCCAGCCAGTGAACATGGGCTTAGCCATGTGGGAGGCTGGAGCCTGCAGGAGGGAGCAGCTTGCGGGGGTCTTGCAGGAACCTGCAGTTTCTCCTGAGTGTTGGGGGCGGGGTGAGGGTTGTGCTGTGAACTGGGGTCATTTGAAAATATCCAGGAGAGCTGGGCCAGGGCTGTGCCTTGGTGACTGAGGGCTGTGGCCGGCAGGAAAGCCACAGAAGGCCATGGGTGTCCCACATATCCCCTAGAAGGTGGGGTTCTCTGACTTCTGTGATGTTTTATGGGTGTTTTAACCTTCCTGGTGGGAAGAGATGGCCATAAAGGCCCTATACTGTCTACAGGGTCTATTTATGATGTCAGTGCGTGGCCCCATAGTGCCCAGGAGGAAACCACCCTATTCCATTGAGTGGCGGTGTGTGTTCTGGGAGTTACCCTGCAAGGGTGGGGTCTGGACTCCCAGCTTGCTTTACCAAGCCAAAACTCAGTCCTGAGGGGTCTACAGCAGCCCTGGTGCCATGATGAGCGGCCTGCCCTCCACGCGGACAGATACCAACCTCCGCAGCAGGTGGTAGGGGGACGGTAAACCAGGGAAGGCTGGTGAAGATGCACCGACAGGACAGAGCAGGGGTTCTCGGCCAGGGTCCACCATGCCCTTAACAGCAGGCCACTCCTGGGCCTCGGAGAGTGCACACCACCCTGAGTTCATTTCCTCTGAGTCATGTAAGAGACACACATTTCCATAAGGACTGACAACAGCCTTCCAGCCACCCATAGGCCAGGCAAGGCCTCTGCTTCCAAAAGCAGGCGGTAGGACCAGAATAGCTTCCCAGAGTATCCACCGGGCTCAGCTTGTTCCTCCCACACTCTCCCCACTGTCACCCCAGCTCAGCAGGTTCTGTGTGGCCAGAGCTGCATGCGAGGTGTGGCAGATGACCGTGAGTCCTTTTCACAGTCAACTGCCTGCCTCCCTCCTGCTTGGTTTTCTCCAAACTCATTCCTGATGCATGCCGGGCGCCCCAGTTCCAAGGTCCTGGGCATTCCTGGGAGGCTGCTCTGGCCAGCTCCGCCTGGGAAGGTCCAGGGCAGGGCAGGTATTGGGGAGGTGTCCTGGTCTGCACCCTGGGGACACCCCAGGCCTCCTTCAGTGGGGCTGGAGGTCCCTGCTCCCCACTCTTCCTTCCTGGGTAGCTGGAGCCCATCTGTTGGTAGCCCTCCAAAAAGGACTCAGGGACACGCATGGCTTTGGGGCTTGGGCTCAGATGGGGCTGGACCTTGGGTCCAGCCCAGTCCTCTGGGCTGCAGTGGCCTCCTGCTCCCACTCCTGGTTCTTGGTGTGAGACCTGGTACTGGTTTCTTCTCTGGAGTCTTTGGGCCCCTTATGTCTGCTCTTCTGGCATTTCATGCACATTGCACCTTCCCGTGGATTGGGGTTTTCATCCCCTCTGCTAGGTGCCCAGTGGATCCTTCCATCTGGAACTTCTTTCCATCCATTCCTAGGAATCTTCCTGACTCATATTCTAAAGGACCTCCTCCCTTCTGTTTTCTCTGTGGTGGACACTGAGAGTGGCCCTGCTGCTGGGGTCCGGCTTGGGTGTTGGGTGCGGTGCCTGGTGGGAGGCGGAGTGAGCTCCCCCAGGCTGGCGGGGCAAGTCTGGGGTGTGTCTCAGCTCAAACCACAACAGCAAAACACCACACCCTGCGGACGGACGCACAATAGCAGTCCACTTCCTCAAGGTGTGGGCAGGGCTGCCTCTCCAGGCCTCTCCTGGTGAGATGGCTCCTGCCTCATCCTCAGTGCCCTTTCCTTCACGCCCGTCCCTGGCATCTCTGTGGGTCCCCTCTTCACGAGGACACCAGAGGGACAGCGCCTTTCTCACGGCCTCATTTACCTTGAGCGCCTCTTCGAAGGCTGTCTCCAAACACACATTCTGAGTTCCTGGGGCTCTGGGTGGAGCTGGACACCACGTGGACAGGTGTCTGGGCCCCCCTGTGAGCCTGCCAGGTGACCCGCCCTGGCCTCGGTGGAGGCACCGGCTCTGCCCAGCGCCAGCCCTCCTGGGGAGCGGGAAGACAGCCAGACCCACTCTCCTTGCGTCTCAGTGCTCACTTGCTCCCTGGCGGTCCGCTGATGGCCTTGAGCCGCACAAGTTGGCCTCGCGCCGAGGGAGCACGCAGCTGCCAGTCAATGCCGGAAACTCTGGGCAACCCCCCAACACGGTCCAGGGAAAGGGTGGCACGGGAGTTCCCAGGCAGCCTGGAGGGGGCAGTGCTGGGGTTTGCCTGTGGTGGGGGTGCATCCGAGGAGGGAGTGTCTGTTTTGATTCAGGAAGAGAAAAAAAAAGTTTTGATGAACTTGTGCTGACTGGGCGCATGAAGCTGGTGTCGGAAGTTGGGTCTTCTCCCAGGAAACGGCCCTGTGAACGTTCCCAGTGAGCATCTGTCCTCCCTGTCCTGTCCCTCCTGGGTCACTCCCTCCTGGGTCACTCCTTGAAACCATCCCCGCTGTCTGACTCCTACCCACCAGGAGGGGCTGCTGTGCAGGACATCACAGAGTGGCCCTAGCAGGCACCGTGGCCTAGAGGGTCCCTGCAGACTTCGGGCACAGTATGGCTTAGGACACAGAACTCTGGGCTGGGCCCTGGTGGAGACCAAGCCCTTGTGGTCACAGCCTGTGAAGCCTGCAGAACTCTAGGGTCCACCTCAGTGCCCAGCACTAGACCACACAGAGATAGTAGATGGGGCATCCACATGTGGTTCCTACACACAGGGCATGCCAGGTGTCCACTCAGGCATCCAGGTCTACACTGGCAGGACAGGCTCCAGGAAAGGAGTCAGAGGTGGGTGGGGTTGGTAGCAAGGGTGGAGCCCCAGAGAAGCACTGGCCCTAGTGTGACAACGTGTGGGGAGGGGTCTGCTGACCAGTGAGGCCTGGGAGGACAGGGTGGAACCAGGTATATGGCAGGCACTGACCACAGCGTGGACCTTGAGCCGCCAGCAGCCCACAACTGCTGGAGGAGCTGCCCTCCCTGCTGGTCCTCTGAGCCTCATGTCCACCCTGGTCACTCCTACAGCCACGGCTGTCCTGGACTCTGCCCCACGCACTCTCATACGGACCCAGCCCTCTCTCCTCCCATCACAGACAAGCCTTTGTCTTCTGGGAAGACTCCCCAGTCCCTGTTGAACAGTGTGTCTGGGCCCCAGCCCTTGCTTTGTGGGCGGCCTAGCATAGAGCACAGCAGCCCCTGCCCTGCCCCCACCTCCCTCCAGGTGGGCACATCACGGCTGCATGGGACACAGCCATTCAGGAGGGGAACAGCTATGCCAGGTGGGGCTTCCTCCACAGGTTCCTGGAGGTCCAGGAGGGGCACCCAGCTTCCTGGACGCGCCCCCCCCCCCCCGCCTTTTATTTGGTACCAGGGATTGAACTCAGGGACACTCAGCCACTGAGCCACACCCCCTGCCCTATTTTGTATTTTATTAGAGACAGGGTCTCACAGAGCTGCTTAGCATCTCGTTTTTGCTGAGGCTGGCTTTGAACTCGCCATCCTCCTGCCTCAGCCTCCCCAGCTGCTGGGATCACAGGCGTCCACACCCAGCTACCTGGACCCTTCTTGAGTCTCTGACCTCAATCATGTTCCCGAGGCTTCAGAGGGCCTCAACCACCACAGTGTGGGAGGCCAGCAAGGCCCCTTCTTGATAATCCCACCTCCCAAGGTGGGGGTCCTGCTGTAGCCTCTGACCACCCCAAGACCACTGTCCCCTCCGCTTCCCCTGCCCCCATGACCACTGCTGACCAGGCTGGGGGATTCTGGGCAGTAGAATCCTCGGGCCTAGGTGAGACCAGCTCCCTCCCCTCCTGGGCAGGACTAGAGCCTGGCCACCACCCTCTGCAGGGAGGGGCCTGGGGAAGTCTGGGAGGAGGCCGCAGCAGGGCAGGGGCAGTGCCCCACACCTCCCACTGCCAGGCTCCTGCCCGGCTGCAACCAGTGATCCTGGGGCGCAGGAGAGAAGGAGGGGCAGCCAGTCAACAGGGCACTCCTAGGGCTCCCTTAAGCCAGGGTCTCCCTGTTTTCTTTTCTTTTCTTTCTTTCTTTCTTTTTTTTTAAGAGAGAGAGGAGAGAGAGAGAGTTTTTTTAATATTTAGTTTTTAGTTTTCGGTGGACACAACACCTTTGTTTGTATGTGGTGCTGAGGATTGAACCTGGGCCACACGCATGCCAGGGGAGGGTGCTACCGCTTGAGCCACATCCCCAGCCCCTCTCCCTGTTTTCTGATGGGGAACTTTTGGGTGTCCCATCTGGAATCCCTGCAGTCTATGGGCAGCTTCCTCTGCATGGACCCCGCACAGGTTTCCTGCTCACAAGTCCTGCTGCTGTGGAAATGGGACTTTTGCATTTTAAAATCAGAAATGGGTCCCTCTGCCTACAGTGGCCAAAACCTGAGTCAGAAAGCAGGGCCTGTGGAGACGTCTGTCCCACAGGATGCCCACATGCTGCCTGCCCCTCCTTCTCCACAGGGGCACGGAGGCTACAGGAACGACTCATCAGTTGGGCCATCTCCCAGTGACTCAGGAGGCTGAGGCAAGAGGATCACAAGTTCGAGGCCAGCCTCAGCAACTCAGCAAGCTCCTTTCTCAAAATAAAGAATGAAAAAGGCTGTGGATGTGGCTCAGCAGTAAAGTGCCCCTGGGTTCAGTACCCAGTACAAAAAAAAAGTGAACAGTCCACCAGCCTGAGCACTCTGGGGGCCCCCCTGCAGGGAGCTGCTGCAGCCCAGGGCCGGTGAGGTGGGGTGGGGAAGGGCGGGTAGTTCCCTGATAAAACCAGGTTGGGGGGACCCTTGGTAGCGTGCAGATGCATTGTAGGGGTGGTGAGCAGAGAGCACAAGGTCAGAGTGTCATCTGTGGGAGAACAGAGGTTTTGGGTGCCAGGCATAGGGTCACCCTCCTGAGCCTGTAAGCCCTACAGGCGGGTGTCCACTGGTCAACCCATCCTGACTCTCAGACAACAGAGGGGCAGAGCAGCTGCACGGGGCAGGTGGTGGGGAGGGGGCCCATCTCCAGGGAGCCCTGGGCCTCGGGCTGGACCTCCCTTTTCAGGGGCTGATGAGAGGTCCCAGGACTGGGGAGGCTGTAGTGGCTTGCTCGGATCCTCCCCTTAAAAACCTGCAGGGAAAGTGGGGTCCAGACTACCGAAGCCCCTTAAAATCCTCTAGGGTGAGGCAGGAGTAGGGAACAGCTGCTGAGCTGGGCCTGCGACCGGGGCATCGGCCGGATGTCCCCACGGCCGGCGGCAGGGCGGGTTAATTGCACGCAGGTGCGATCGCAGGCAAACAAAGGCGCGGCGCGGGCTCCAGGCCGCCGGGCCCTTCCCGGACTGCGGAGCCTGGAGGCCTGGTGTCAAAGAGGTCGCCTGGAGGTCCGTCGTTGTCTGACTGTGGAGATGGGTGTGCGGGGGCCTGACCCGGTGGACGCGGCCGGGAAGGGCAGACGGCCTGGCGCAGGTCGGGAAGGGACGGAGAGGCTGCGCTCACCCGGGCCCTGGAGTCCCGTGGGCGCACCTGTTCCTGCCTCCCCAGACCCGCCCTCTCCTTGGTTTTCGCGAGGACAATGGTGTGGGGGTGCCCCGCGACGCAGCCCCCTTCTGCCTTTCTGGGTTCCAGAGCAGGAGGAGCTCTGCCAGAGGAAACCCGAGCCCCGCCAGGTGCGCGAGACAAAAGCGGCGCCGCCGGGCCCGGTCCTGGGCGGGCCTCCTGGCTCCCCGAGCTGGTGCGCCCAGGGGCTGCGAGTCTCCGGGTGCGCACCGCGGCCTCGCCCAGGGCCCAGGGAAGCCCGGTGACCGATGGTCTGACGCCTTGGCCCAGCGCAGGGCGCCGGGCGTTGACCTCTCTGAAGTCTCCTGCGTCCTCAGTGCGGCTTCCGGGAACAGGGTAACTGCTTTCGCGGGTGGGAGTGTCCTGGATCCGGCTCCTGCCCCCACCCTCTCAGCGGTGCGGTCCACCGACCTCCCTAGCCCTCCTGGTGTCCATGGATCTGGGTCTGGCTGCTGCTCCAGTGGGTGCTCCCGGGGTCTCTTCCACCTCAGGGAGGAGGACTCCATCGCCCCTGGATGTGGCACAGCCATGACCCTGCCATTCTGCCACCAGGGGGTAAGGTCCCGCCAACAGCTCTGAACTGCGAAGGAGGATTCTGGGATGGCCTCCCTCCCCGCCTTCTCAGGCACCAGCCAGCACCCTGGGAAGGCCCAGGACAGAACCCCACTCCCTCTCCTGAGGCTCCACTTCCAGTTTCCTCCCTCCTGTGCTCCACATTCTCCTATTCTGGGGCCCTCCTGAGAGTGCCCACAGGCACACACGCATTCACACACACACTCAGACATGGTCACAGGTGTGTGCAGATGTGCTCACACTTGGTAATACATGCTCACACAGATGTACACGTGTGCATACACAGAGAGACGTGTGTGTGGTCACATGCACATGTGCTCAGAGACATGCTCACACTGGCATTCACACTGTGGTCACATACATGAGCTCACACAGTCACACACATTCAGACAAAGGCAGACCCTCCCATACTCCCCTACACACAAGCACAAGCCCGGCCTTGTGCACACACAGAGGTGTATCCTGCAGCCTTGCCAGATTCCCACCTGGCAAGTAGGTGCTCTCTGCCCCAGCCTGGGGCTCCTCTCATTCAGTTCTTGCCCAACGTCCCACCTCAGTGGGATTCCTAGGCTTCCTGCCTTCTGCTGGCCTGGGACAAAGTCCTGGGGGCTTAGGAAGGGGCAGGGCAGCCCACAAACAGAAGTGCAACTTGGCTTTGTTCTGGGGAGGGTCCTCTTGACCTGCCACTGACCTCTCCAGGTTGGAGGCTGGACCTCCTCCAAGGCAGGGCTGTGCCTGGGAACCTCCAGCCACCCCCAGGCACTCCTCCAGGAATCCCTCCCTCTGCTCCTTGCTCTGCACTCAGCATGGCGGCAGCCTGCTGACCGGTCTGGAGGGTGAAGAGGAAGGGGGCCAGAGCAGCAACGCGAGCGCCTGCACAAGGCTGGCCAGAGGCGCTGCAGGCATGGGCAGGAGGACCCCTCCCAGAACCCAGACAGGCTCACCTCACCGGCCTCCAGGCTGCACCTCAGTGGTCTGGGCAAGGTTTTCAGGACCGGGAACGTTGTGAATTTTCCAGAAAGCCAAGTATAAACTGAGGCAATTTAAAGGAAACCTCCCTTATCCTGAGAGTTTATCCACCTCTCAGTGCTAAAATGTCATTTATCCACCTCTCAGTGCTAAAATGTCATTTATCCACCTCTCAGTGCTAAAATGTCATTTGCAGCTCAGTGGGGGAGCAATACCCAGCACCTGGGTTCTGGCCCTGGGTTCTGTCCTCAGAACAACAACAGGTCATTTGCTTTGTAAAGTGACTGTTAGCAGACAGTGGCATTTTAAAATGCGCTTTTTAGCAAATAAACACCTGCTAGTTCTTATGTCTGAAATGGTGGGTCCCGTACAGGTCTGTGGTTTTCTGTTTTTGTCCTTTCTTGCATTGCTGAAGATGGAACCCAGGCCTCCTGCATGCTAGGTAAGTGCTCCATCACTGAGCTACACTCCACTCCAGGCCCAGGGTTTCGCGAGGACAGTGGCATGGTCACCTTCTGCTTTTCTGGGTTCCAGAGGAGGAGGAGCTCAGCAAGAGGAAGGGGCAGACAGTGGCTGAGTCTGCTCCAACGTGCGATGTGGTCCCGCAGGTCAGGAAGCCCATTCATGCCCGCCAGCCTCATAAGTGTCTACAGCTTCTTTAGCTGTCCTGAGTGTGATTGGCCATCAAGGAACAAGGGTCTCTGTAGTTCCAGGTCCTGGTGCCAAGTGTGGTGGTGTGAGGTCAAGGATGATGCTTGGAGAAGGAGAGTGAACTAAGGTGGTAGGTATGCCAACTTAGAATCCAGGTGTTTGTGTCAAGGTGCGCTCCGCTTCTGTCCCCAACTGGTGCAACCTTTGGCCTACGTCGATGTCCAGAAATGAAACAGGATTTGCTGCAGCTCTGCTGAGAAACTCAAGTGGAAGCGGTATCTGCCGTGCCCACTCATCTTGCCATCTGCTGTGCAGTTGCCCTGGGCTGCTTCCTGCTCCCAGCCTTACCTGGGAATCTGACTTTAAAAAAGACAAAAAGAAAGGGGAAGGCAGGGCTGTCTGTTACTGTGAGCCCTTGTGAGGCCAGGAATGATCTTGTGTGGCCAGGAGGGTTTGGACAGGAAAGGGGTGGGATGGGCTCCCTTGGCAGCAGTTCCTCCTGGCCCAGTGCCCTGGGTCCTGCACACAGCCCTCTGCCCTCTGGGTTCACCTCTCTGCATAGTGGGCGCGCTCTTGGTCAGGCCTGCAAGGAGGCAGTGGGCACAGAGGAGTCCTGGGAAGGCAGGGGCACATTCCAGGCGTCCGCCCTGAACCTGTGAGATGTGGCAGTTGTGTGTTGCTTGAGTTTTGATTTTTGATGGCAGCATCTTTCCTGATACCATGCTTTCCAGGGATACCATTCATGCCCTCTGTTGGTCTTTGCTTCTGTTTCAAGAAGGCTTCTCCCTCTGTGGTCATGAACCCTGAGGGTCCCTCTAAGCCCTCAGCCCTTGCTCCCTTTTGTAGCTCTGGGACCGTGGGTGCGAAGCTGCTCTACTCTCCTTGTCGATTTCCTTCATGGCGTGTGGCTCCACACTTGGCAAGAGGCTCTGCCTTCCCTCCCTGATGCCCCATGGCTATGAGTCCGCTGCCATGCCCACTCATCTGTCGGGCCTGCACTGGGTGCCCGATTTCAATCCTTGCAATTCCCGTCCGTCAGTTGTCACCGTCAGGCTCCTCAGCAGGACTGCCCACCTCCCTTCCCAGCGGTGCTGGAGCAGGCTGGCTGGTTCCTAGAGCCTGGAAACGCTGGGTGGGACTGGCATTAGAAACAGAATTGCCTTGGAGGAGTGGGCATCTTCGCGGTAACAGTCCTGGGCTCAGCTCAAGGTGAGCTGACCACACTCGGGTCCCAGGAGACCTTTGGGATCGACACCTGGGCACTGCTTCATGGCCTGCTCCCTCCCAGGCCCGGCTCACCTGGCTGGGAAGACCCTCCTGCGAGGGCAGCCATGATGCCCCATTATTGTCTTCCTGGGGCTTTTCCAGAGCAGGGGTGGTCATCGTCCTCTGCTGGCAGATTGCTCCCCAGACTTGGAGCCTGAGGTTGGCTCCTCCTCTGGGCCCGCGAAGGAAGGAGCACAGACAGCAGCACTTTGCCAACGTGGTAGCGCCCGGAGCCTCCTGTTGGCTGGACCCACCTCTGCCCCACCCCCCTCACGGCTCCTCTCTCCTTCGCTGTTACACCCAACTCCAAGAGAGGCGGACCAGTGCAGTGGGTGCATACTGTGTGTGCCCACTCATGTGCTCGCCTGCGTGCAAGCACCCACTGATGTGTGCATGCCTGCGTCGGAGAACCTGCTCACCCGTGCGCCCGCCTGTGTTGGCCCCCTGCTCAGAGCTCACATGTGCAGCCTCCTCCCTGCAGCCTCCTCCCTGCAGCCTCCTCCCTGCAGCCTCCTCCCTGCAGCCTCCTCCTGCAGCCGGGCTGCTGTTGAGGGGCTCCAGGCCTCCCTGAAGGGCAGGGCCCCCCTTGTCAAGGCGAGTTGGAGGCCAGATGCCAGGCACAATGGACTGCACCTGGAGAAGGTCTGGGAGTCTGTGGGGTGAGGACTTCAGGGAGAATCCCCAGGAGGGTCAGCTGTCCTAACAGAGCATCCACACACCAGGAGGGACAGGGGCCCGGGGCCTGAGGTGCATGGTGACTGGTCCTCAGGACTCAGTGGTCCTGCATACCCCCTCCTGGGGCACAGGCCGACTCTGTCTCCAGGCTTGGAGGCCTGGGCACCATGCTGGGCAGGGATACACTTGTCAGGTTTGCTGGCCTCAGGACCCCCCAGAGATACCCAAGGGCGAGGTACAGCCTGGCTCTGTCCCAGGGTCCTGGGGGCCACCAGACCAGGATGAAGTTGGAATGGACTCCTGGATGAGACTGGTCCTCAGCCCCCCAGGCTCAGTGAGCTGCTCTGGCCCCTGAGGGCAGCAAGATGGGGGGTGGGCAAAAAGCATGGCCACTGATGACTCCAATGGCCTCTCCTGCAGGGCCACAGGGCTCGGCCCTGGAAAAGACCGGGAGTAGGGCACTTCTAAGTGCCACCCATCACCCTCCCTGCAGCTGGGAGCCAGCTCTGCACCTTCAGCCTCTCCCCCATGCCCCCTGGATGGATGAGGTTCCCTGGACACTTGCCCTCTCCAGGCAGACATTTTCCTTGGAAGACTGGAAGCCCCAGATGAGAGTCACTAGCCAAATACCAAGGGTGTCCCCCAAGGCCATGTCAGCGCCCTACTGGGCACGTGCAGGCGCTCAGGATGTATCGGGTTGTTATTAGAAGTGTGCAAGCCTGCGTCACCTCAGGAGAGGGTAGCAGTCTGTGCAAGGCAGAGCATTGCTCCCCACAGCTCCCACCCTGCCTGCAGCCTCTGCCATCGGCTGCCCAAAAGACACGCAAAGTTGACTTTACCACGTCACTGCCCCAGCGGCCAGCTCTGCACACCCGAGCTGTGGGCAGGCCTGATGGGCGCAGACCCTTCCAGCAGCCTTGTGGCTCATGGTGTGGGCCCCCAGCAGAGCCCAGGCGTGTGCCACGCTCCTGCTCCTCTCTCTACAGTGAGGTTATGGGCCACCGGCAGTCGGCTGAACATCCAGGCCCCTCCAAACAGGAGCTCTGGGGGAAGGACAGATTTGTCTCGTCCTGGTGCCACGTAGCAGGGGACACCCTTGCCCTGGGCAAACTGCCATGATGGAGGGTCCTTCAGGAGCTCAACTCACAGCAGAGGTTCACAGCTCTGGGGGTGGGGGGAGGCTGCCCGGTGCCCAACTTGTCCTGCTCCCTGGGGGCCTAGGCCTCAGGAGCACAGTCCTGTGGCCTGGGGCTTGACCCGGCCAGCCCTGGAGCGTGCCTGGACCCCTTCCAGGAGGCAGCTTCACTGCCCCTGGCTGTCCTCTGCCTGCACCAGCTGCTCCCACAGCTGACCACAGCAGTCAGAAACACTGGCTGTGACCCTCTAAGAGGAGCTGGAGGCCGCTGTGCCCCCGGTGACCCTTCTCCTTGCTGGCAACTCTCCTGTTCCTGGGACACACCCCAATCCCAGGCTGGGCCTGGACTCCCTGGCTCCCCATTCAGGGGCCCCTCTTCACAATGTCCTCCTTGGCCCTCAGCTCTTCAAGAGACCCTCCTTGCCCAGTGGACACTGCCACGTCTCTGCCTCCCACTCCCCACCTCTCCCTGGCACATCTATCAGACCCACAGCCTGACTGCTCCTCTCGCTACACCCCGAGTCCTCCTCCCACTGGCCTGGCCTCCCTTCTGTGGCCCTCATACAGCCAGTGCCTCCTGCCCCCCCACTTCTCCATCTCCTCCTGTCCCACTCTGCGTGGTACAAGCCCAGGCTCTGTCCCCAGGGCTCCTGCTTGTCCATCTCCATGGTTCTGGACTGTGTTCAGCCTTACAGGTCAAACGCCCGCCCACCCAGCAGGACCAGAATCTCTGGGTGCTGTGGTGCAGGAGAAGTGTCCTGGTCAGGCCAGATTTAGTCCTGGTGCCACCCAGACACCCAGCCTCCTGTCCCTGGCCACAGGTCTGATAAAACTGTCCCACAGCAGGTGAGGACAGTCTCAGTAGAATCCTTTCCATGGGACATCTCCACGTTGTGTTGAAATGTCAGCTCTCACATTCTCACCAGGTGCCCCTCTGCCGGGGCCCAGCTCTGCAGGCCCCACAGTGCTCTGGGCAAGGCTGACCCACTGGGCAGAGAGTGTGGAATCTCCTCACTAATCAGCTCGGACGCCAGCAGGCGTGGAGGGCCCTGGGCCTATCACCAGCCCTCCCAGGCCCGCAGGCCCACGCCTGGAACCCAGGACACTCTTGACTATGGGAAGAGGGACATTCTTGGGGACCCTGGCCAGACACAAAAGGACACAACTGTGCTGTTTGTAGAAAGTGCTGGACAGGCCAGGGGAACAACTCCCTGGTGGTCGTGGGGATGTGCAGCTGCTCATGGGTTTCCCTTTAGGCAATGGAACGTTCTGGAGCTGACTCAGTGAGGCTGCCCAGCATGGTGGAGCAGCAGGTGCCGCTGACTTGCTCCCCGGAGGTGGCTGGTTTTGCAGGAATGTGGCCCAGGTAAAACCAAACTCCTTGCAGACACCGCCCCACGCCCATCCCTGCGGGGGTGGGGGGGGTGGGGGGGTGGGGGGGGAGTGCTGGGACCTCGGACCACAGTCCAGCCCCTGCCTGGTCCTGAATGGCAGCCAGGAAGGGCCTTGCCCCTGGGAACCGCTAGAGTGAGCCTCCCTCCCCAGCGTCCCCCCGCCCTCGGTGCCTCTGAAAAACAAGCTCGGAGCTGGGGGCGCCCCCGAGCTCAATTAGACGCCAGCGCGTGGAAAAGGGAGTGATTGTCTCACTCCCCATCCGCAGGCCCCAGCTTCTCAGTGACACTTTCCTGCCTTCAGAGACCAATTACCGGGGTGGAGGCCCAGTGGCCTCATTAAGTCAAGCTGCTGTGGGGAGCCAGCTGTGGCCCCCCAGTGTGGCTGGTCCAGGCTCAGGAGGGGCTGCACCCTGGCCCTGCTGGGCTCTAGCCTCTGCCCAGGAGCAGGGGTCTGGGGCTGGCACCAGTGCTGCAGAGGGCAGGCCCCTTCCTGCCAAGGCCACAGCCCGCAGTGACCATCTTTCTGAGCCTGGGTTGCATCAGACGCCGCCCTGGGGCCCAGCTGCAGCACCTGGGGCCTGGGGAGCCCAAGAAAACAGGGACGCCCTCCCCCGCGGACTTGCCAGGCAATGACTGTCAGCGCTGGGCTGGTGCTGCCCGGTCCCACTGTGAAGCAGTCCAGGGCCAGGCCTGGGTTTCTGGGGGTTCTGCCTCCCTCCTCTGCACTACAATCTGAGCACTGGTTCCAGTCCAGACCGGGGGCTGGTTCCAGGACAGGTTCCCTCCAGGCCTCTCAAAGTTCTGGAGGCAGGAGCTGGAGTGCACAGCCTTTCTGACCTGCCCCTTGCCCTCAGAGCGGGAGGAGCTGAGTCCACATCTTGCTCCACCTGGGCTCCGGCTCTGGTGAGGCCCCTCAGAAGAATGTCCCTACCATGGCCTCTTGGGCTCAGGGCAGCCATTCCCCTGAGGGCGCCAGGAGGCTAGCAGGGCCTTGGCACAGGGCCTCTAGGCTCTGCCTCCCTCCTCAGGGGTCCCCACTACCCCAACCCTGCACCCCCCCAGGGCTGGTGCCCCTGGCTCCTCATGGCCTTGTACCTGTGCCCTGGCCACCCAGGATGGGGAAGGCAGCCCTGCCCAGGGAAGGGAGGCAGAGAGGCCTCCACCAGCACCTCTTCACTGACCGGAGAGGTCCTCGTGGCCAGCCCAGGCCCAGGCCTCTTGCTGGGCTGGTCCCCAGGGTCCTGGGATGGATGTACCCCCAACCCCTATGCCCTGGCAGCCCTAGGGGTGTCAGAGTGAAGCTGTATCAGTATCCGAGTGTGTATCAGAGGGTGCCGGAGAGGGGTAGGGGAACCCCAGGGCCTGAGTCGTGAGGGTTGACTGCAGGGTGTGGAGGGGGAACCTTCTAGAACAGGCACAGCCTGTCCCAGATTGGACTGGGCTTCTGAGGCCTCAGGGGGAGTGGGACAGAGCTCAGGGGAGGAGGGGCTGGAGGTCAGACACAGGAGCCATCAGGGCTGGGAGCCACTGTGGGCTGCCCTCTCCAACCAGCCCTGGAGCAGAGGGGAGGCCAGTGTGGGTCCCAGTACCCCGGGAGCCCGACAGCAGACCAGGCGTCTCCATGCCTCGTCTGGCCCCGTTCTCCACACACCTGGAGAGACTGAAGTGACGGTCACTGTCCTATCCCACCACAGGCTCAGGGAGGCCAGCAGGTCAGGGCCACAGACACCTGGCCCGGCTGGGTGAGGGCTGCTGGGGAGCCAGACGAGGACCAGAGTGCAGGGGCAGGAGATCTGGGGCCAGATGAGACCCCACCTGCTCTGAGAGGACTCTCCGTCCTACCCTGGCGGGGACAGTGGCCCACTTTCCGCAGGCGGGGGGCGGGGGGTCCGTCCTTGCAGCCCAAGTCCTGCTGGTGCTGTCCGGGGGCGCTGGTGGGCAGCTCTACTGGCTCTGGAACCCCCTTCCCTCCCCCAAATCTTAGAATTTTCAGTCAAATTAGATGCTAATGCTGCCTCCAACTGCTGCTTGGAAACGAGATCTGTCACCTGCACAAATGGCACCTGCTGCCAGCGCCTGGGATTGAGATAGAGCCGAAGCCAGGGTTGGGAAGGCAAGGCACGGAGCCCAGCGCCAGTGTCAGGGAGCCCGCCCAGACCCGGCTCCGTGCCCCTGGAGCACGCGCTCCTGTTGTCACTAGATCTGCTCCTTCAGCACAACCCACAGGGTTGCCGAGGTGGCTACAGAATCTGGCCAGATTCACCCCTGGGGGTCCTGGGCTGTGGACTCAGATGGGGGACTAGGCCTCCTCCTCCGGCTCTAGTCAAAGTCTGAGCAGCCCCTGCCCCCTCAGGGAGGGCTCAACTGAAGCTATTTATTTATTTAGTACACCTGTAATCCGAGCAACTCAGGAGGCTGAGGCAGGAGGATGGCAAATTCAAGGCCAGCCTCAGCTACTTAGCAAGACTTTGCCTCAAAATAAAAAAAATAAAAAGTGGAAGATAAATTGGGTTCCCTCCCCAGACGGCGCACAGAAGCTGTGTTTAGCTCCCGCCCTTTCACCCAGGCAGGTCTCCACTCCCAGGCTCTCGCTCTTCAGCCTCGGCCTCACAAACAACAGGGACCACAGACACGCACCACAGATCCCAGAAAGAGCCACTTTTACATGAAACCCAAGCCGGCCACCTGCCTTGGGTTTCACCTCCCCTGGGACAAGACAGAGTGACTCCTCCAGGTTCTGATGTGGGGGCCAGGCAGGGCATAGAGCTGACCTGGGTCCACCAGGAAGTGGCTGGATCGGGGGCTGCTGTGTGGGCCTCATCCCGACTCCTGGCAGTAGGGAGCTGGCGCCTGGGCGCTCACAGTCTCCTGTTGTCACCGGATCTGCTCCTTTAGTGGATGCCCAGGGGCCTTCTGCAGCTGGCACTGGGCTCTTAGTTACCCCCAGGCAGCACTGAATCCAGCTTGGTGGGACCCACCTCAGGCCACATGCAAAACCCATCAATAAGTCACACTTAGATTTTGGACGAGGCAGTGGCTGAGGCTCTGAGCGTCACCAGGTGTTAGGGCCCCTGAGAGGTGGGAGGGGCACAGGGCTGCGTGGACACTGGGGGCCGCTCCAAAGGGGCACCCACTGTGCAGAGGCGGGGAGGGGAGGCGACCTGGGCAAGTGTTGGGTTTGGGGCTGATGCCCACAGGGGTCTGTGCTCAGGGCCAGCTGGGGGGCAACACCCAGCTTCCTGTCTCCCTGTGTAGCTGTGTGACCAAGGACTCCTGGGCCAGGCTGTTGGCAGGGTAAACGCAGAAGCTAAGGAGGCTGCCCAGGTCTTGTTTCCAGCCCCTGCCGGAGGCCCCACCCCAGGCTCTTTGTGCTTCATCCTGGAGGGCTGAGTCATCTGGTCCTGTCCCCACCTGAGACGCCACACCTGTGTCCCCAGGGCTCAGACAACTCCATTTCCCCTAGCACATGGAAGCCAGGAGCCCTGGCCCTGCCAGCCCTCATCCTCCTGGCTCAGGAAAGCGTCCTATAGTGGCCTGGCTGAGCGGGCGACCTACATGGTCTTCACGTGGCCCCCAGGGTCCCACCTGTCCTTCGGGCTGGCCTCAGCCACCCAGTCCACTCCTTCCTGCCCACAGTCTGTGAGGTCACTGCCAAAGATGGGGCACCTGCCGGGCATAGCATGGGGCCTGGATCTCAGCCACACACCCTGTGACCCAGGCAGAGGCAGAATTCCCAGTGGGCCAGCAGCACCCTGCAGCTAATGGGGACATGGCCAAGTAGCTGCTGCTGGCCCCCCTCTTCCCCAGGGGGACTGGGCCCTGGTTTGTCTGTCTAGTCACCCAGTGGTGGTTTGTATCCTGCTCTGTCCTAGTCGTGTGGTGACATCAGGGGACAAAATGGGCAGTGCTGCCCTGGCCTCACCCCTCCCCACAACTGGGAGTGGCCTGTTGACCTGATGCAGATGAGGAAGTGGACTCGCCCGCAGGTGTGGCCAGGAGATGCCACTCCCCTGTGTGTCTGTGTCCATGCTGAGGGTAGGGCCAGTGTCCTCCAAGATCTGGGAAGCCACTGCCCACGGGTCTTGCAGTCTGGCTGCTGGACAACTGGAAAGGAAGGCTGCATAGAGAGGGAGGCTGGGAGACACTGAGGGCAGAGGCTGAGAGTCTGGGGTGCAGGGCAGGGTGCCATGGAGGTCAGGTAGGGCACAGCCAGCCAGACTCAGCAGGGTAGCCCCGCTCCCCGCAGCTCTCCTGGCTCAGGGGCTCTGAGGAACTCTAGCTGAGGGATCGTGCGGGAGACGGGGCTTGGGCCCTCCTCACCTCCTCCTCCAGTCGCCCACCCAAGGCCCTGCTGTGCCCACCCAAGGCCTCTTGGCTCTCCAGAAAAAGAAAAAAAAAGTGGCTGCCTTGAGGGCCCTCAGATCCTGGGCATCTTCTCAGAGTCCCAGAGCATCTTCACATTCTTCAAGGACCCCCGTGGGGACCACCCCCATGTCCTTATGAAGTCCCCAAAGTCCCCTATGAAGCAGAAGGGGTGAGGCCACAGCAGAGTGGGGCTGCTGGGGCAGTTCCACCCCGGCCCCTCCCTGCAGCCCCCTCAGGCCTCCCCGCCCCTCTGGGCTGGGCCCGGGAGCAGCAGCCTGAAGACCTGGCCCTCAGGTGCCCAGAACCATCCCAAGGTCAGGGTCAGGTACTCAGGGCCCATGATGCCAAGGCCCGTGGCACCTCCTCTGAAGGGTCCCGGTTTGGTCAGGAGGGTCTTGACCAGAGGTGGCTCTCGACAAGGACCTCATGGCCCACGGTGTGTTCAAGAGTCGGGCATCACGGTGGTCAGGGACGGCCATCTGCACCTGACACCAGAGAGGGTGCCCCGGGACCTGGGAGACTGGAGAAGCCTGACTCCGGGGCCTGCTGCAGCACCCGAGGCTGCACCCTGGGGTCAGCTCACCTGCTACGACCCCCTGCCCCCGAGCAGGAGTGTCCCTTCCCTGTTGCCTGCTGGCCTCAGCTGGCCCAGGCAGGGACATCTGACTCTCTGCTGATTTGTCCTGCTTGGGATTCCCTGGGCTTCTAAACCTGTTTTGGAGTCTCTCAACTGTTACGGGACATTCTCAGATGGCATCTCTTCTAAGTGAAGTTTCAGGGGTCACAGCAGCACATGCCTCCACCCCAGCAGGATCGGAGACTCTGCCTGCGAACAGGAGCCTGGCTGGGGCAAGAGCGTCCCTTGAGCTCAGCAGCTCTAGGCCAACCCGGGTGACACAGCAAGGCCCCATCTTAAAGAACAAAAACAGGCAGCCGCAGTGGTCCACGCCTCTAACACCGGCTGCTCAGGAGGATCACGATTTCGAGGACAGAACGGGCAACTTAGTGAGGCCCTGTCTCAGAATTTTTTAAAAAGGAGTTTTTTTTTAAAATATTTGTTAGAGTACCCCTGATTCAATCTCCAATACCAGAAGAAAAAAAGTCTTTATTCCCTCTCCTGCCAACTCCCTGTGTTTTAAATTTATATTTTATGCTCCTGTTATCCACATTATCTTTTTATTTATCTGTCTTAGTTATTCTGGATGATTTATTCCTACGTAGCTTCCAGTTCCCCAGTTTCTCTTCAGCGATTTTGATCTTCCGGCAACTCTCATGAGCTCTAAATGGGGGTCACTGTGTTTCAGCCAGGAGTTCCCTCGGCCTTTCTTCCACTCTACTATACACTGTCACGGGCTCGAGCTCCCGGCAAAGACTGAACTTGCTGTTCTGTGCTCCTGGCTTTTGGTCTGCGCCTGATAGTCCTGGGGCGGAGGCGCTGGCCCGACTCCCTGCAGTCCCTCTTCTTTCTGGGGAGATTGTGCCCATGAGGCCTTGTTTGCCTGGTGACGGTCATCTGTGTGGTGGCCCTTGCACTGGGCAACTCTCTGCAGGGATGCTTTGCTTTCCAGTGAAGCCCTGTCCTGCTTTGGCTTGTCCTGCTGGGCTCCTGGGGCCAGCCCTCCTGGGGGTCCTGGCAGCCAGGAGCCGGACCTGGGCGGCAAGTCCTGGCGTGGGGCTCTCTGGCCTTGTGCCCACTGTGGGTGCACCGTGGGACTCCTGTCAGACGGCCACATGCGCTCAGTGGGGCCCTGAGGTTGGTCGTGTCCTGAGCCATCAGCACAGACGCTCACGTCTGATAATCCCGGGAAGCCGTGCCTGGGCGCATTGGCTTCTCTGAGTGGCTCCCTTTGCCGGGAACCCTACCAGCTCCTCAACCCTTGGAGCTCCAACTGGGTGGGGGAGCCCTGGGGCTGATTTCAGTGAGGGGTCCAAGGACCTCCCCAGGGCTCCTGCAGGGGACCATGTGCCTCCTCCTACATCTGCGGAGATGGACGAAGGCCTTCAGACTCTGGGCTCTCTGCTCACATTTTTGGATTTGGAAGACACCAGGGCTGCGTGTGAGGATCCTTGGAGGACACAGGAGCAAGTGGCCTTGCAGAAGGGGTCCAGGCCAAGATGAGATGCGCATGGCCAGCAGAACCTGTGAGTGTCCTGCTGGGCCCTGGCTGCATACTGGGGCTGGCCCCAGTGCTTGGCTCCAGACAGAAAGTTGGGGAAAGATGCGTCAGGACTGGCTCAAAGGCTGCTGGGATTTCCTGGTGGCGTTCTCTGGCTTGGGCCAGTCTGCCCTGGGGCACTCTTTGGAGAGACAGCCTCACCAACACACGGCCCCAGGACAGCTTCACAAGGCTGCTGAGGGCCTAGCTCAGGCTGGCCTTCCTGGCCCGGAGGCTCCTGCACTGGGTTTGCTCCGCCCACTGGGAGATCACAAAATGGGTGCAGGAGGGTCCTTTGTTCTGTGAGTGTCCAACTGCAATGGGGCCACCCTACAGCTGGGGCTTATCTGGCAGCTCTCAGGAGGGAGGGGCTAGCATGGGAAGCACCTGCCTGAAGATCAAAGGTAGGTCCAGGGCAGGCCAGGGAGCTTCAGGCTCTGCGCCCCACCCCAGGGCCTTCCTGTGAGGGTGCGGCAGTCTGTGCTACAGAGCAGCTCAGAGCAGCAGCGGGCAGGGCTGGGGCCCAAGGAAGTACCGCCAGGCTCCAGTTCGCAGGCAGAGTCTCCAATCCTGCTTGAACTCCCAATGCTAGGGTTGGACTCTGCTGGGCCCTGGGGCTGCCCACCAGCACCACCCTGCAAGAGCGGGCTTTCCTCCCAGGTTTCCAGAAAGCAGGCCTGTCTGTGTCCCACCCAGATCCACCCAGCAGAGGCAGAGGTGAAGTTAGCCGGCAGACCCAGCCCCAAGGTGGAGCCTCACAGTGTCCTCCTCCGACATAGCAGAGGACTAGGGACTGGTGACCGACGGAGTCAGGCCCCTGGGGCTGGGAGCTGGCCCTAGGGTGGGTGGCTGAGTCCAGCCCACCTAGGGCTGGAGAAGTGGCCCAGCATGGCCAAGCCCAGGCGGAGCCCGCAGGAAGGTTCCTGTTCCTGGTCAGAGTGCAAGAACCCATGGACGGCTCCCAGCCTGTGCCCTGGATCCCAGAGCCGGCCCTGCCTGGGAAAAGTCTCAGCCCTGAGGGTGGCTCCAGGGCTCTCCTCCCTCCCCCAGGCTACCCCAGCAGGAAGACAGCTCCTGGCCCAACATGGGACCCTCCACCAGCCTGTTCTGGGTGCCGGCTGTGGCTGGCGGCCATGCAGGAAGTGGCCTGGACACAAGTACAATGGCCCTTTGTCCTGCTGCCACACCCAGGGAGGCCTCAGGCCTGGCCAGCCTGGGGCCTGGGGACGGGGTCCCCCAGGCTAACTCTGCCATAAGTCATCAGTGTGGGGGTCTTCTGCCATGCCTCCTAGGTCAGACTTTCCTGAGAAGAGGCCAGGCAGGACCACCCCCATCCCTTCCTGGTACCATGGCCATACTGCACCCAGCAGCAGGCCACACTGGACCCTTTGTCTGGATGGCAATGATTTTCCAGAGATCCTGATACCCAGCCTGGTGTGTGTGTGGAGCAGCCCAGTTGACCAGTAAAACCACCACGGCTCTTCCCTTCAGGCCTCCAGGACCTGCCAGCGTACCCCATCCATTCATGTCCTTGATGGGTGGGCTGCACAGGAAGGGCCTTTCTGAGGCTTGAAGCCTGCCCAGAGAGACCTGTCTAGGAGACAGTCCCAGGCCTCACCCTGGCACCTTTGCCTGCAGCAGGTGCTGGGCAGACCCTACTGCTGCCCAGAGGCAGGCTCCTCACTCCTGTCGCTGGTTGGGTGAGGCAGCTGGCCTGGGCCAGTGATGCTGGAACTGGTCATTGATGACCACATCTCGGCTCATCCCTGAGGGAAGGAGGGCAGTAACAGATCATTTTGCTCAAAGCCAAGCGTCATTCAAATGCCTGTGGACCCTACCTTCCCTGGACCAGCTGGCTGGCACCGTCCACTCTGGTCATTTTCACCCCACTGAGGAATCGAGAACAGTGGTGGGAAAACAAGGCAGGCCAGAGGAGACTGCAAAGTCAAATCTGCTCCCTGGGGACACACACACCAGGTCCCTAGGTGCCCAGTGGAGGGCTCGGGCTCCACCCAAGCAAAACTCAGCCTCCGGCCTCTTCCAGTCTTCCCCTCTGGGGCTGAATCCTTGCCCTGAGCAGGAGGGACGCATGGAGTAGCTTCCGCTCCCAGGGCTGGTTGGTGCCTTGTCCTGCTGGTACGGCTTCTGGGTGGAGCTCTTTTGTCAAACCTCCATGGAAAACCTGGAGGAGCAGGCGCTTCTGAGTGAGGCTGTGAGGTGGCCGAGGTGGGCTGCGTGCTGGGAGCAGGGAGGGTGCCGGGCTCAGCCGCAGCAACAGAACGGGAAAGAAAGGCCCGTCCTCACCGGGCCACTGTGTTCCTGCCAGGAGCCCTTGGGCAACAGCCCTCACCTGGGCAGCAAGCATCCTGGCCCTCCAGCTCTGCTGGCCCTAAGACCAAGGCCCGTAGAAGGAAGGCCCTGCCCGGCTGGCCAAGGCACAGAACCTGCCCCTGGCCACACGGTGCCCCCGGCCTCCAAGCTGCACACCCGCTGTTCGCCCCAGCCAGTCCCAAGACCTGTCCAACCCTCTCCTCCCTGGAAGCTACAACTCACAAGGCCATCTCCTCGGCACCTTCCTGCCAGCCCTCTGCACCCTGAGCAGCTGCGCCCTCCCCACTGCCGGCACCACCCCAGCCTTGTCCACAGGAGCTCTGCCAGCCCCCTGCTCGGCTCTTGTGTCCTGCCCTCCCTTCCCAGGCAGTAGTGGGCACTGTGTGGGCAGTCCTGAGGGAGACAGGCCTCCGACTGGTACCACTGTGTCCTGGCTGCCCATCATTCTTAGGGCCTTTGGCTGTCTGTCCACACCATGTCCCACCCCACAGGAATCGTTTCTGGGATGGATGAGAGTCCTGCCATGCAGCGGGCAGTGTGCGAGCCTAAGGCCGAGGGTGGGCAAAGCAGCCCTCCTGCCCAATGCCAACGACAAAGGCCTGGGTGGGGTCAGTCGGCAGCACCTCCACTTCCAGATCCCAGGCGCCCACTGGCCAGCTGAGGGATGGTGCCCAGGTATGAACTTGGGTGGTGGCAACTCGCTCTCTGGCCGTGTCTGTCCCTGGAGGACCGTCCTTGGACCTGAAGGCCAGGCCAGGTTGGACCCACCAGGCCTTGTGAAGCTCTGCTCCTGGGTGCAAGACGGGATCGAGAGGCCGGCCCTGGGGACAGTCTCTCTGTAATTAGGCGTTTCCAACGGAGTTGGCTGTTAGTTATGGAAAACAGCTGGTCCCTGGGGTCTCTCTTCTGGTTGGGCTAATTGCTGGAATCGTTTGCCGTTTCATTATGGCCCGTCCACTGGGAGCCCAAGAAACAAACATGTCTGATGGAGTCATAAGGAAATCCCGGAAAGGGGCTGGAGGGTCTCCCCCAGACCCTTCTAAGTCCCCAGGAAACCAGGCCCTCCAAGCCCAGGGGTTCCACTGTGAGCCCCCAGAGCCACAGAGGGTGCTGGGGGCTGTGGCAGGGTGCTTCTCTTTGAGGAGACGTTGGCAGCTGCCCTAGTGTGTGTCTGGGTGTTCCAGGGCCACCTGCTCTCAGGGCTGAGGCTGGGCGGTGCTCCTCCAAGCCACGGAGAGTTGGGTTCTGGCAGCCCCCACCCTTGCTGCTGGAGTGGGGAGAGAGGCCTGCCCCCTGCTAAAGCAGCCCAGGAGCCACCTGCGCCCCAGGGGCCAGGTGGGGACCTGCTGCCCACGGCTGCCCCTGAGGCCAGGGCCGAGGTGATCTGCTGCCCACGTTCTGCCATGGCCAGGGCCTGCAGAAGCCTCCCCACCCTGGTTTTTGTTCAGCCCTGGCTTGGCGGGCAAGGCAGGAGCAGGAACGTGTGGGCCTGTAGCCCGCCCTCACCACGTCACTGCAGCTGCCTCCTCCTGGCCTATGGGAGCCCTGGGGACACACCTGTCGGTGGCCAGGAGCAGAGATTGGCCGGCTGGGAGCAGGCACCTGCGTGGGGCGGGGTGAGGAGTGCATGTAAGGCGAGCCCGGCCACGCAGCCTCTTCCTTCCCGGCTGTCTGTGGCGCCCGCCATTGTCCCTGGCTGTCCACCTGTCCACCCTGAATCTGTGGTTCCCTTTGTGTCTGAGCCTCACCTGGAGGGAGACAGTCCTTCCTGTGCTTCCCGAGCCACAGCAGCTGAGGCCAGATCTTGGTTGGGAGAGGCTGGGCCGAAGTCAGGTGTGGGCACGGCCCCGTGGACCACGGGCCGGCAGGTATATGGGTGATGGGCGCCAGGCGGCTCCGCGTCCTCTCTGAGGTCTGTTCACACCCCACTGGGTCCTGGGCTTGGGGACAGCGCTGGCTGCTGAGCTGGGGGCGGGAGCAATTCCAACCCGCTCCTCAGCTGAGGAACCTGTCAGGAACCTGTTGGGGCAGGTGAGGGCGGGCAGGCTCCACAGGCCTGTGGGGCCTCTGCAAGAAGCTCAGCAGCCCCGGCGATGACGCGGACGGAGCAGGGTGACCGTGACAGGGGCCACGCAGAGGACACGGCCACGTCCAGGGTGTTGGTGGGCAGGGAGTGGGGCAGGTCCTTCCTTTCCGTGGAGAGGGTGACCCCTCGGGCTGCGGCGCGGCTGGGTTTCAGGTGTGGAGCCATCTTGAGCGGGACTGGGAGCAACTCTGGTCCATAGGCCGCACTTTGTCCAGGTGGGTTCCGGCACCAAAGGAGAGAACAGACTCCCAGAAGGGCCACAGACCACCGCCGACCTCGCGAGGGGACCTTCTAAGAAGTTCTTTTCAAAGTGGCCACTGGTTTTTCCAAAGGGAAGGTTGTGGCCCCAGAAGTTGGGGGGGTCAGCCAGGTTTGGGGGTTTCTGGGGCTGGTGCATGACCCTGTGGCCAGTCGTCTGGCCAAGGCCTGCGGGCTGACGAGTGTGGGAGGCTGGGCTCGTCGGGCCCCTACGGGCTTTTCTGGATGCTGGTTGCTGGTTGCAGCAGAGCCGAGACACCGGGGGAGGGAGGGGGGTGCCCCAGCTGTCAGTCAGGGCCAGGGCCATCCTACGGGCGTTTCACTGCAGTGCCAGAGGGCACAGTGTGGGTGCCCCCGGACATGGGCTGCAAGGTCGGCCGGGCCCTCTGGTCCCGTGCTGGTCTCCCCAGGTGGCCCTGAGAGTCCCCAGCTCTAGAGGCTGTGGTGTGAGGGGAGGGAGGCGGTTCTCTCGGAGGCACGACACAGAGTGGCTGCTTTCACTGTTCCTCAGCAAGACTTTCAGGCCATAGGAAAGCGATGTTTTGATTAACCTGCTGAATGTTTTAGGCCTTTTTTTGGTGAGCATCTGGAAAAATGGATTAGTTTTGTTTTTCTAGTAATCCAGATACAGTGTTAGAGCGATTGGCAGATCACTGAATTAGGCAAAGTAAGTTTTGCATTTATGAAAACATAATGCAACCCTGAAGTACAGATGCAGTCCTGTTAATTCTCGGACATTTTGGTAATTTGCAAATACCTTATTTGCAAAATCGGTGTGTCAGGATGTTTTTGGTGTACTTAGGATCAGGTGAACCAACCACTCTAAGGAAGCCACCCGCCAGGAGCCTGCCCCCTCTCGGGGTGCAGGTGGACAGGGGTAGATGCCGCAAGACCTGGAGCAGGGCCGAGGGACCATGCCAGCGTGTGGGCGAAATGGCGGTCCTGCCTCTGAGACACGTAGCTCCAGCCGACGCTGAGGAATAGCCGGAGTGCAGACACGCCAAGCCTTGGCCACCCCCGCCCCCCGCGGCTGCTGGCGTCTGGGTCTGGCTGATCCCAGGGCAGGAGGAGAGGTTGGGTTTCAGGCTTTGTTCTCAGGCAGCCTCGCCATTGATTAAGGCCCGAGGGCAGGTGAACCAGCCTGTGCCTCACCTGGTTCTGCATTCCTCCTCCCGCCTGTGCAGGTGGGGCCCCAGAGGAGCTAGCAGAGCAGGGGGGGCCTCCTGGCCTCTTGAGGCTGCCTCGACTTTCCCAGGCTGAGCTGGTGGAGGTGATGATTAACTAGTCAGGGCCATGACGCTGGTGGTACTTCCCAGGCTCAGCTGGCCAGGCAGCCAGGAAACGTCTATTTCACTCTTCATTTCTTGACCTGTGGCTTTGGTGCGTTGTCCTGCCCTCAGGTGCCCCCGCTCCCCACCTGGGTCAGCTCTGGTGCCCATGGGCAGCCTTTGGGTGAGGAGTTTGCTCCAGGGATGCACAGGTTCTGTGTTCAGTGGGACCCTCCTGTCCACATCCCTGTGGTCACTTCTGACCCTCTGGCTTGTGGTCAAGCCAGCTCTGGGCCCTGCAGTGTCCCCAGCCTCAGAGCTCCCCAGGAAGGTCTGGCCCCAACAGCCAAGGGCACTGGGGATACCAGGCTCTGCCCGAGCCCATGCATGGGGAGGCCCGGCCTGTCCACTGGGGGCTAGGGAATGTGTGGACCCAGCCAGGAGGGACAGAGTCCTCACCCAGCCCCACTGCCTCCCTGGAGGGGGGCTGAAGTTCCAGTCCTCAAGAAGAGTTCCCGCAGCTCAGGGAAAAGTAGACTTGTGAGGGTTTTGTTTTGTTTTGTTTTAATATTCTGTTATTGTCAGTGGACTTTACTTTTTTATTTATTTATGTGCGGTGCTGGGAATTGAACCCAGTACCTCACACGTGCTATGCAAGTGTGCTACCACTGAGCCCCAGCCCCAGCCCTGGAGCTGTGTTCTTGAAGCACTGACTCTCGGGGGTCGGTGAAGCAGAGCTGAAAGAGCAGGAGGAGCAGACGGCACCCCTACCCACCAGGCCTGTGCTGGGGGAGGTCCCCTGAAAAGCACTGGCCGTGGGGAGGACAAAGTAGAGAGCCAGGTGCACCAGGCAGTGTCTGAGGGCGACGCGGCCTTTGTTGTGGTCTCTGGGAGCCCCGGGGAATCGGCACAGGGCTGGAGCCCCCTCTGTGGGTGGAAGGTGCTAAAAACTGGAGGAGCCGCCCCAGCCGGCTCTCCAGGCCCAGGCAGCAGGGTCTGGCCTGGGAGGGTGTGCTGCAGGCCGGCCCTTCCTCAGGCCCCTTGTCCCCCAGGGACAGTAGGCAAGGCCACAAGAGGTCAGGGGGCTGAAGAGCCCCGTCCTGAACACTCCTGTCCAGAGATGGCCTGGCCCTGAAGGTGCCTGGCATTCTCAGTGTCTTCGGGGCTGCTGTCCCCACCGACTCTGCAGTTGGACCTCAGATTAGAGGCAGTAAATCCTAAAGCCGGCCAGGTGCTCCCCTGTGCCCAGCACCATCCCACCCTCAGACCAGAGGAGAGACAGACAGACGCACCCACACAGAGACACATGGGCACAGAGGGCAGTGTGGGCCCCAGTGGGAGGAGGCTGTCCTGCCTCTCTGGAGCCACTGCTGCTCCATCCCTTGTCCTGTTCTCTTCTGGGTCCTTGAGAAGGGCGAGCGGGGACTGGGCAGGGCAGGCTGTGGAGTTGGTGTCTTGAAGACAGAGAGAGGCTCCTTGTCCAGTGGCTGCCAACCCCCAGCCTCAGACACACATACAAACACACACACCTGGGACCCTGAGGGGGCTCGACCTGATGTCCAAGGTTTTCTGTGGGACACCTGAAGGGAGGGTCTAGCTGTGACCTGACCCTGACCTGGTGTTGGTCACCCGGCCTGCTCCACAAGCCCCTGCTCTGCTCCCGTCCCTTGTGGCTGTCAGCCTCGAGGTGGGACACCTTGCCCCCACCAGGTGCCCACTGGGCTGGGCAGGGGAGCCAGCCTCTAGGCAGCCCTCCAGCGGAGCCCCTCGCAGAGGCGGGGGCTCTGCCCTGCCCACCTGGGGCTGCTCCCCGCCACAGTGCCAAAGAGGACACGCTCTGCCTCAGGCTGAGGAGCAGGTGATAAGCACCCCCATCAAGTTCCCCCGCCAGGCGGCCCCCAGACCCATTCGGGCAGCCGTGGCCATCTTACTGGGCAGCATTGGATGCTGTCTGATCTCTAATACTGCCTGGTAATGATGACGGCGGAGCCCTGCACGCAGCGAGGGGGCCGCCTCCCCCCGGTTGTGCCCTAGGCCTTTTCTCCCAGCTTGCCCACGCTGTCCTACTTGGGGTGGCTCCTGAGTGGGCAGAAATCTGACCTTGGGGAGGCGTCTCAGAGCCCTTCAGGCCTCAGGATGAAGGCTGCCAGCAGCTGCGTGGGGGGGCACCCCAGCACCCCCACAGTGTTCTGCGGATTAGGACGCTCAGGTATCCGGGCCCTGCCCATGGCGCCCGGGCAGGTGCTGCCACCACACCTGGCAGGTGTGGACTGGGCAGAACAAAGGGCTCTGGAGAGCAAAGGCCCAGCCTGGGCCCAGAAAGCCTCATGCCAGGAGCTGCCACCCAGAACTGGGAGCTGTGTACTGACCCAGGAAGGGCCACTGGGTCCAGACCCCTCTCCCTTCCTGTGTCCAGGGTGGGCAGGTCAGCTTGCAACCGCCAGCCTTGGTCCCAGGCCAGCAGCCCCAGGTCTCCTTGCTCTGGACAGACAGTGTGATCTCAGGATCTCAGGAACTCTCTCTTGCTAGCCTGGTCCAGCCCAGACGCAGCCCTGGCCGCTCACTGTACTGGATCCTGGCCGGGCCTCCACCACCACCACTCTACCTGGCCTGTAGGAGCTGCATGGCTTTGGGCCGAGGTGCACCTGGGCCTCTGTGGGCATCTTACCAGACAGTGCTGGATTTCTTGGCTCAACTCTAACACTGTCTGGTAACGATGTTCAAAGGTGACCCACCACTCGCCGGAGATGGCCCGAGGATGCGCCATCCTGAGCTCCTGGACTCCAGAGAGGCGCCAGGCCAAGGGCTGAGCTGAAGGCTGGGCGGAGGGCCTATCAGCTTGCAGCTGGCAATCATCGGGAGCTGGCCTCTGCCCAGGATGGGCCCTCTTCATGCCAGGGGCTCCCCGTGCCACTATGGGGCACAGGGCAGGCTCTGTACACTGCCCCCACTCTTCCCCTAGGCTGGACTTCGGAGTGATCTGGGTCCTGGGGGACCACAGGAGTCCAGATACTGGGCTGGGTGGGGAGACCTTGTGGGCAATGGGCTGTTACCCGCGGGGGCCCACTGGGGACTGGGGAGGCAGAGTGGGCTCCACTGGCCTAACCCCACACAGAGGTCCCTGCAGACATGTCCTGGCTGTTTCCTGACTAAGGACAAGGAGTCTCCGTTCCTCCCCCTGGCAAGAACAGGAACTTTGTCCAAAATCACAAGCCGGGATCACCCATTGTTTTATCTTTTTGATCTGAAGCCAGGACTGGGGACTCGGGGCTCGGGGCTCGGGAACCCACCCAGCCTGAGCCCCTGTGGCCTCTCCCTAGGGAGGGGCTGAGGGTCTGCCCTGTGTTCTCCGGTTACTTATTAACCAACTGGGAGCCACTCTGGAAACTGGCAAGGTGCTGGGGGAGTGCAAGCCCAAGATCAAGGGCAGGTGGCGGGGTGGCTCCCCATCTGGGCCTGCAAACACCCCACCTGGGGCTGGGCACTGTGGGGGGCACCCCCAAAGTCCTCAGAGCAGTCCTGGGGGGCTCCAGACAATCCCAGGGCCAGCCCTCAGGGCTCTGCAGAGGTAGGAGGGTCAGGGGCCAGCACGGGATGGGCAGGAGCAGCCCCCACCTCCCCTCATAGGCACCAGGACTCTCGCCGGGACCAGGAGCAGCCCTGCCATGCCTCTGATGGACGTCTTACCAGACACGGTTAGATCTCGATGCCTCTGTCTAATACTGTCTGGTAATGCCGTCTATCCAGGGCCTCATCACCGCAGGAGGACCACTCGCCTGGGTGGTACAACTGCCCAGGGCTGGGGCTGGAGCCCTGGGCCAACTCCCCACCTGCAGAGCGCTGGCTGCCTCTCCTGACAAAGGAGTGCCAGGCCCTCACAGCCCCTTGTACTACACTGAGGGTGTGGGAGCTGCAGTCACCTCCAGCCAGCACTCCTGGGACAGAGGGGACCCTGAGCCCAACCTGGCCCTCAGTGCCCTGTCCACCTGTACCAGGGAGTGGGGGACAGGCATGAAGAGCCCTGCCCCCACCCCCAGTGTTCCCCAACCTAGAGAAGGGGAGAAGACCCGGGAGGCCCTCACATAGCCTCTCGGCACCACGTGTCCTCGGCAGCATCAGGACCCCAGACTCCTGGGAAGGCCGAAGCAGGCCCTGGGTGGGGTGCAGTTGGCATCTCCCTCCACTGGGCTGAGTGGCCCAGGGCCCACGCCCAGGGCTTAGGTGGTCAGGGGGCACTGCCCAAGTGCCAGGCCTGGTGAGAGGGAAGGCAGGTTCTTGGAAGGCTGCAGAGCCCATGCATTCTCGGCTTGCCCGCTGCCCTTCTCTCAGCAGCCCCAGCTCCAGGATCAGGGAACTGCCCCCTCAACCAAGCTGGGAATCACACCATGCCACCTTGCGCCTTTGTCCCCTGAGAGTGAAGCAGGCCCTTAGTCAGGCTGTCAGGGCTTGGAGATGGTTCCGGGCAGTTGGTTCACTGCTGCGTGACATGTGATAAGAATTCAGAGTGAGCCTCACTCTGGAGTGCGACGTCCCACCCCTCAGACCTGGAACCTGAGCCACTGATTTCAACCCGCTACTCCAGAACACAGGCTGCACCCGGAGGGCCACACACCCAGCCTGGCCAACCCCTCGCATGCCCGGGTGTAGGGTGCACCTCGAGCTCCACCAGATGTCGCCTCCCTCTCTCCCCACAGCACTGTTGAGGCTGACACCCAGTCCTGCTGAGTGTCCCCAGACCCCTCCTCCTTACCCTCCCTTTGGAGACACTGGGAACAACAACTGCAAAGATCTCTGTACAATAAACCCCATGACTTGAAAAACTTTCTGATCACCTCCTTATTCTAATCATACGAAACTGACCCAGAGCTTTGCAAAGGACCCTGCTGTAGACAGAGCCCTACTGCGAGCTCAGAGAGCCCCAGCCCGCAGCCCCAGCCCCAGGAGAGGTACCCCCCCCATTCTTCCCTCCCCCCTCCCCCTCCCTTTCTCCCTCCCCCTCCCTCCCTCACTGCCTCTTCTGTGGGCAACTCTGAGACACTGAGATGCAGGAAAGCCCCCAGCAGGAACCACAGGGCAGAGTTTTCCTGAGCACTTGGTGCCACCCTGTGGGCAGGGTGTCACATCCCCAGAACCTGGCTGTGGTGGGGCTCCATCCGAGGGGAACCCAGGGACAAGGGCAGGGGCCTGGCAAGAAGGTTACACTTCCAGGCCCCCTTGAAGGGAGGGAAGGAGGCACTGGGGTGGTCTGTAGGCTCTGTGCTCCTACCCGGCCTTCAGGAGGAGGGTATGAGCCCACGCCCAGGTGTCCTCACATGACCCCCACTAAGCTGGGACAGGGATCCAAGCAGTTCTGTGTGGTATGTACCCAGAACATGGGTGCTCCTGAAATGAGGCTCCCCTCCCAGCCCAGGGGCCCCTGCTCTGTCTGGGGAGCATCAAGACTAGTGAGGGTGAGTGCATCCTTCCCACCCAGGGTCAGCAGCTGCTGGCCACCTGCCCAGACCAGAGGTTGGCAGGGCCAAGGTGCAGGCCCAGGCTCAGGGCATTTGCCCACTCAGCCCAGGCCTGCTGGAGCAGCTCCCTGGCCAGCCCTACTGCAGCCCCCACAGGCTGACCTATGGCTACCTAGGACAAGGATCTCCTGGGCCATCACTGGACTAGGGTGCAGAAGCTACAGTCAGGCAGGGGGGGCTAGGGCCACCTCAGGAAGCAGTCTCCCACCCACAGAAATAGGAAAGGGTAGAAAACCCCAGCCACACCTGGCACCAGGCATGGGGGGCTCTGTGTGGGAGGGGGGCCCCAAGAGTAGGCAGTAGCAGCACCCAGCCGGGCCCCTGGAAGGGCCTCGGGGGCTGTGGGAATGTCCTGTGCAGCTACAACAACCAGCCTGGACTGGTGACTCTCTCTCCCAAGGCCTCGTGGCTGGCTGTCCTGCTACCAGGGCTCTAGGGGACCTACCTACCTCCTGAGCTCCTGGGGCTCGGGTCCCTGGGCTTGTGGCTGCACCACCTCCATCTCTGCCCCCAACTCCATCTCTCTTCCCTCCGCCCCCCTCCTCCCCCAGGAGGATGCAGGTCTTTGGATTTAGGGCCCTCATGGTTGATCCAGGACAATGTCATCTGAGATCTCATCACATCTATGCAGATCTTTCTTTGCCAATGAGATCACATTTGCAGGCCCCTGGGCTTAGGACATGGTCCTGTCTCGGGGGACAGCCCCTTCAAGGGACTCCTGTGACCCTCACAGGGCCCACATAGCTGGAGGCTCAGCTGGGAGCACTTCACAAACTGGCACCCAGGGCCTCTCTGAGCTAGGCATGGAGTCAGCTCCTAGGACACAGAAGGCTCAGAGATGATCCTGGGAGGATTGGGAGGAAGGGGAAATGGGAGACAGTGCCCCAGGTTATCCCCAGGGGGTGTTTGCATACAATACCCCTTCCCAGCCCCAGCTCCCCAGCCTCCTGCCACCCAGCGTGACCCCCCCCTGCCCCACTTGACTCCTGTCAGGTCCTTGGCTGGCTGCTGCCCATCCACTAAAGCCCTGGTTTACCTCTGGGCCCAGCAGGATCACAGTTGCTAGGTAATGGTTGCTGGGAAACAGTTGCCAGGTCACCACTGTTGTCTCCCAGCAGAGGGCTCCCGAGACTTGTGGGGCAGGTAAGAGAGACAGGAGGGCCACCAGCCTGGGTCCTGGCTGGGGCTGAGGCTTGCCCTTGCCCTCCTGTGCTTCTCTCCAGCCCCTGCCCAGAAGCAGAGGAAGGAGGAAGGGACCAGACAGAGACTAGGGTGGACGAGTCTTTGGCCCAGGACCAGGTCTGTCTCCCAGAACTAATCTCCGGAAGGGCAGCCTCCTGAGATCCACGGGGACTGACTACGTCCCCAGAGTGCCGCTGGCCGGGGAGCCAACCCCCGAGCCACTTCAGCACTTCCTGAGCCCTGTGTGGCCGACTGTGAGCTGCTGGGCGCTTCTAACCATGGACTCTGACATGCAGTCATCTTCCTCAGGGTTAGAAGCATCTCCTCCCCATCAGACCAGGGTGCGGTTTCCTGCCTTTTTATCTGACCAGGTAAAAAGTTTACCTTAAATTTATTACAGAGCTGTGAGCCTTCTGCCTGGTCCCTTGCCCTGGTTTTCGCTCAGTCTTTGTCCTGCTCAGGACCACGCCCTGCTCTGAGGACTGCTTGCACCGGGTCCGCCCCTCTGGTGTAAGCCTCCTTTCTGGACTTGGGTGGCCTCCTTCAGAGACCCTGAGCTGCACTCCCTTCAGCTGTCCCCACTGCCAGTGCCCCTGCCCGTCTCACATCAATGTGAATGATAAGAGTGGTGACAATTCGCAGCTGATTAACCATATGTGAAAACAATAAGTGCCTGACGTTAGAAAAGCTGGGCGGCATGTCAGGCTTATGGAAAACAGACCCCACACAGGCCTACGCAGCCCCTCTGCCGTTCCCTGAGCTGTGGAGAGGTGTCCAGGGGCAGAGAGCATGGCTTCTGTGCCGCTCTCCTGACCACCTCGTGTTGCTGCTCCAGAGGGACCACGGCCCTCATTGTCACCCCCTGTGCAGACTTCTGGCCACAGGGCCAGGCAGCTTACCCTGGTGTCCTCTCTCTCAAGTCTCCTGAGTTGTCCCCACACCCTGGCTTTCCTGGAACTGTCCAGTGGGCACCCCAGCCCTACTGGTACCCAGTGGGCCACAGGCACCATCCCAACATGCTCCTGGGTGTCTATGAGTCCAGCCATTTCTCAGGCACAGAGCGATGGGCCGCAGTGGGTGGACTTCTCCTGGGCCCTCGCTCCTGGGATTCACTGACCAGATGGGGCGTTCCTCCCAGCGGGCTGGAGGGCTCTGGTGGCCCTGCAGCTGCCCCCTGAAGGCCCAGCCATCTCCACTCCCCTGTCTCTCTCTCTCAGCCTCCCTGTGGCTCCAAGGCCGGCCCTGGAGGTCTGCTATGGGGTCTGTTCCTTCAGGCCCTGTCCTTGGCTCTCCCGCCACGGGGTTCCTCCACTCTGAGTCCTGACCATGGCACCGAAGGCTTCACTCTCACGGGGTCCTTCCTGCTCTGGAAGCACACGACGCCTTCTGGCGGGGCAGCTTCTCCCCGCCCCAGGCCTGCTCCAGGGGGGACCTGGCTGCCGAGGGCTGCACACCACCCCTTTCCTCTGCTCACACCTGGGAAGCCACCCCCAGACCTTCTGGGTTCCAGCAGCCTCTTGGGGTCCCATACCCGCAGCAGGGTTCCTCGGATCTACTTGGGTTCTGGGAACCAAATGGGAAGGGTTGGGGTCTCCACCCCCACTCTCTGCAGGCCGGCATCCCCAGCCGCTCCCAAGGAGTCTTCCTGTTCTGGGTGGGGTCTCAGGGTGCTCCCAGCTTCTGCCCTCATAGCCCAGCCTCACACCAGGTGCCGACCAGCCTGGGCTGCGGCCCTCCCCGGCTCCCTGGGCTTCCCTCCGACTGTGGTTTTACTTCTTTCCTCCTCACGGTCACTTTGTGTGGGCAGACACAAAGCCTGCTCAGCTGAGAGTCTCGCTGACCTGCCCCACCTGGGAGCCTAGACTCCTGCCCAGTCGTGGTCCTGTGCTGTCCCTCTGTCCTGCCCACCTGCTGGAGCCTATGGCTGGCATTCTGTTAAGCTTCAGAAAGCCCTTGCCTCCCAAACTGGGTTTGTTTTGTTTTCTCAACGGTGAGGCAGAAGAACGTCAAGGAATGGCCAGAACTTCCCTGACAGGTTTCCAGATTGGCCACATGTGCAAATGGGGTAGCATCCAGGGATCTGGGGCAGGCAGGGCATTGGCTGCATGCAGAGGGGCCATGAAGGGCAGCAGTATGAGCTGGGAGGCCCCTCTGGACCTCCAGATGGACACACCCACCCCGGCAGGCCTGACGGCCACTGTCTTTACAGCCAGCGTCGGGGTCTGTGTGCAGAGGGGCCAGGACAGTCCCTGCAGCAGAGGACTCGCCCAGCAGAGACAGAGATGGCCTCCCCCACACTGGCCACCAGGCCCCTCAGCCACCATGGAGATGGGAGCCAGCCACCAGCAGACGCCACCGTGCGGGACTCAGGGAGGCGCCCTTCCCCGGGCAGGGTGGGCCTGGCCGCCTGCCCCATCCCAGGGCTGAGGCCTCGGGCTGCCCAAAGGCCCCGACGGGGGGCGGGGGCCGCACCTTCCCCACGGGGCACTCACCCCCGTGTCCCCATGCCCGCGCCCCACAGCCGCACCCGCTTCGTCCACCGCCGGGGTCAGCCTGCTCGGACCCACATCTGCTCCAAGAGACCCAAGCGGCCCAGGATCCGGCGGTGCCGAGCCCGGGCGCCGAGTGAGTGCGGAGCCCTGCCTGGGGCTGGCTCACCCCCCGCGCGGCTCCTTCCTGGGACAGCACCCCACCCTCAGGGGGCAGATCTCAGGGGACAAAACGCAGGGGTGGGGCTCCCAGGCAGACAGGGAGCACTGCTCTCCACCGCCTGACGCTCTGCCTGCCCTCGTGCCACCCCTGCAGGCAGACACAGTGGGCGCGGTCCCCCACCCTGCCCCGGCAGCTCCCATCTCCCCCCACTGACCATGGCTTCTTGGGTCACCCATGATGTCATCATGGACATTGTGACCCCTGCCCTCTGGGTACCTCCCTGCACCATGTCTGCTCAAGGCTGCAGCCTCACACCCCAGCCCCTTCCCTGCACAGAGCTCCTGCCCGGTTGGTAAGGAGGGTGGGAATAAGCTCCCTGCTGGCCCTGCCCCACCCCCAGCCCGGCCCCAGAGGGTGGTGACTCATCCCTCTGGCACACACTGGCCCCCAGGCTCCTGGTCAGGTCTCTGCTGGGCTGAGGTGGGGCCCAGAGAGGCTGCAGTGAACACCCAGGAGCCCTAAGTGGGCTGGGATTGGAAAGGCAGAGTGGGGGCTCCTCAGCAGCACTGACCCACCAATCCCCAGGCTGGGCCCATGAGAGACAGATGGGGAGCAGTGGCAAGGAGGGTCTCCCGCCTCAGCTGAGCCAGCAGGACCAAGATGCAGGTGGGCTACAGATGACCCGAGGGGCAGGGAGAGCCCTGTGTTCCAGGAACCCAGGGCCTCTGACCAGCTGCTTGCCCGCAGACCTCCTGGACAACACAGATGCTACCAGGCCCCCAGTGGCCTCCCCAGAGGGGCCCCCACTGGACGGGGACAAGCAGTCACCCAGCACCGGGCAGGGCCCCTTCTTCTACATCGGAGGCACCAACGGGGCGTCCATGTGAGTGGGACCCGGTGGCCCTGTCTGCCCCACACCCTTACCTCCAGGTCTGCCCCACACTGATGCTGGCAGTCCCCGTGCTGTCCTCCAGGGACCCTCGGCCCGGGGTCACTGCTGCCTCCACCCACAGAATCAGTGCCTACTGCAGGAGCAAAGGCTGGCAGCGCACGCAGGACAGCCGGCGCGAGGACTGCAAGCTCAAGTGGTGTGAGATCAAGTGCCGGGACAGCTACTGCAGCTTCCGGGAAGGTGGGGGGCACCCCAGCGGGGGGCCGGGCCTCTGGGTCCTGCAGCGCTGCCCACATGCCACCCCTCCTTGTCCTGCCAGGCCAGCAGCTGCTCTTCCAGCTCCCCAACAACAAGCTGCTCACGACCAAGATCGGGCTGCTCACTGCCCTGCGGGAGCACGCACGCGCACTGAGCAAGGCCAACAAGGTGCCGCCGTGCGGCCAGGCCAAGTGAGCCCCCGCCTGCTGGGCGTCACCCCGCCCTCAGTGTACCCCTCCTCTGTCATCCACCTGTCCCTGAAAGACCCGGTCCCCCAGACCAGGCGCCCACTGCTCTTCCCACCCGCGGCCCCTCAGGGCAACCCCCACCTGAGACGCCCCCGACCCTCTGGACCTGGCCATCCTCCCACCATCCCCCATGCTCTGGCCACCACGGCCTCCACCCTGCCCTGCCACCCCCAGGAACCTCTGTCCTCCCACACAGCTGCGCAGGTCCCTCAGGCATGACTGCTCACCACCCACCCCTGCCACTCATCCTCCCTGCCCATTCCCCTCTCCGGCCATGTTCCTCCATCTCCTGCCTTCAACCCCACCGCACAGCCACGCCCTCCAGCCAGGAGCCCTCCATCCACTTCCCAGTTCAACATTCATCTAACATGCCCCACCGTCTGCCCCTCGTCACCTGCCTGTCAAGCAGACAGCCAGAGGCGTCCATCCACCATCTGCTCATCCACGACTCATCTTAACATATGTCCAGTGTCCATTTCCCACTCTTCTATCGGCATCCACCTGTGCTCACAGTATCCATCTGTCCAGCAGACCACCTGCCTGCCCCCGTCTACCTCCATAACCAGCCGTCCTCCATCTCTCCAGGCCCCCCATCCATTCTCCACTGTGGAGGTGGTCACTCAGGCCAGGGCCTGTGTCCCTCTCTGCAGATGTGGAAAGGACACGACAGTCACCCTCGAGGAGCCCACGTGGATCAGTCCGGGATGCCTCGGACTACAAAGGTAAGTGCACCCAGTTCTGATCCCGGGCTCACAGCAGGGTGCCACCAGAAGGGATTTGGGCAGGTGGCAGGGCTGGGTGGGCAGGGCCTCCAGCCTCTGCTGCAGAGAGGCCAGTGGTGTGGTGGCCAGAGGCATGCCCTGGCCAGGCAGAGTGCAAAGGCCCTGCAGGGATGCACCAGGTCATCTGGGGCCTAGGTCAGGCCCCCAGAGTACCGCCAAGCCCCAGGGCAGGGGACAGCCCTGCCACGCTCTCTCCACCTCCCTGCTCTCCCAGGGCTCTGAAAATGGAAGATTTTTTCCCAGAGACCTACCGTCTGGACGTCAAGGATGAGAGACAGACCTTCGTCACCCTGTTTGATGGTGAGAGGCTGCAGACAGCCAGATTCAGGGGGACAGCAGCCTGTAGGGGGCAGTGCACGTCCTGGGGGCATGGAGGAGTGGGGGGGGGAAGGCTGGGGAGCTGGGGGGGGGAGGCTGGGGAGCGGGGAGGGTCAAGGCGCTGGAGGGGTGTAGGGGCAGGGCCATGGATGGGGGGCCCTGGTGGGCGGGGTCCAGTGGAGGCAGGGCCTCGGCTGCCTCTCACCACACAGAGCAGGGGGGCCCCTGTCTGGTCAGGCTAAAGGTGAGAAGTGGGGAGCATCATGGCCAGGTCCCAGGGAGGTGACTAGAGCTACAGAGTGGTCAGGGCCATGGCAGGCCCAGGATGGGGTGGGGTGGGGCCAGAGGCTCAGGGGGTGCTCCCTGCAGAAACCCAGATATGGATCTGCAAGCCCACGGCCTCCAACCAGGGCAAGGGCATCTTTCTGATCAGGAGCCAGGAGGAGGTCAACGCCCTGCAGGCCAAGGCCCAGAGCATGGAGGACGACTCCATCTACCGCAAGATGCCCTTTCGGGCACCTCAGGCGCGGGTGGTGCAGAGGTGTGGGCGTGGGCCCCAGGAGGGGCCAGGGTGGGGCTGATTCAGATTAGAGGGTACCTGTGAGGGCTGTGGTCAGCAGGGCTACAGAGCAGTCCCCAGGTACAGGCTCCAGGACCGGGTAGGTGGGGAGGACTTGGCCAGTTGCCCCTCTGCGTCGGCTCCTCTACTCCCCAGCCAGCCGTGGCTTCTCTGCCTCCAGGCAGCCCAGCCCCTCAGCACCCAAGGGGCAGGGTTGGGGGCTGGCCTCAAGAAGGTCCCATGGACCTCAGCCCTGGCCACAACTGCTGTCTGTCATCCCTGCTGTCCAGTCAGCCCTCCTGGGCACTGCTCCCTGCCTCTGGCCTTGAAGACCTGAGCTCCCCTGCTTGGAATGTCCGCTCCCTTCTGCCCCAAGCCACTCACTCTTCATGGCTCTCAGGAGCCCTCCTCCCCGTGCAGGGGCCCAGTCCATCCTGACTCCAGGCTCCTAAAGGAGGCCGTGGCCAAGGTCTGCAGGCCATGCCCTTCCTTCTTCCCAACTCCCCGACCGGCTCAGGCTCAGGAATGCCCCCTGCCCTGGACATGGGCCCAGCCAGAGGCCACTCCCATGACAGGGGAGTGTTGGGAGAAGGCAGGGGGAGTGGGGACGCAGGCCAGGCTGGCAGGGCAACTGAGCCCCAGTGGCCGCATGGGGTGCCCAGGTACATCCAGAACCCGCTGCTGCTGGACGGGAAGAAGTTTGACGTGCGCTCCTACCTGCTCATCGCCTGTGCCATGCCCTACATGGTGTTCTTTGGCCACGGCTATGCCCGCCTCACCCTCAGCCTCTACGACCCCCATTCCAGCGACCTCAGTGGCCACTTGACCAACCAGGTAAGGAGCCCGCGCAGGTGAAGGTCTTCCCTGAGGCATGGGGTGGGACGAGAGAGGAAGGCTCCCGCCCCCAGCCCCCGGCTTGGTCCACCTGGTGTGCTAGAGAAGGGCCTCAGTGGAGGGCTGCAGGGCAGGAGGCCCCTTTGAGAACCCAGGGACTGGCTGGCTGAAGGAGTCTTGGTGGACAAAGGTGTTTGCAGGAGGGTCTCCATAGGCAGGTGCCCAAGGGCCTGGAGCAGCAGGGTCAGGGCCTCCTCAGTGGAGGCGGCCTCCAGGCCCTCTCTTTTCCGCAGTTCATGCAGAAGAAAAGCCCCTTGTACGTGCTGCTGAAGGAGGACACGGTGTGGAGCATGGACCACCTCAACAGCTACATCAACGACAAGTTCAGGAAGGCCAAGGGGCTCCCCCGAGATTGGGTCTTCACCACCTTCACGGTCCGTCCGCAGCTGTATCCACTCCTGCTGTGGGAAGGGAGGGACGCTGAGGTCGGGAGCTGTGCGTGTCCACCTGGGCTGAGCTGGGCGTGAGGCTGGTCGTGGGCCTGGGCCTGTGAGCACTGAAGCTCTGTCTGCATGTGTTCCGAGTGATGCTTCTCAAAGCTGCTAACAGCTGTAGCCTCTGCCCAGCGGCCACCAGCAGCCCAGGCAGAAGAGCCCAATGTGGCCCACCGGCAAGGGTCCCTGCAGGGCCGGTGATGGCAGAACACCTTCAATCACACGACCACAGTGAGAGCTGACGGTTCATGACTCGCAGGGCCACTAGAGGAGGTCACAGGCCGGAGAGGACAGGACTTCCCTGCTTACGGGTCACCTGGGGCAGGGGTCTGTTCTTGGGAGCATTTGTCTACTGGGCACTTCGGAGGAGCCTGGCCACAAGGGCCACAGAGGAGTGGGCGGGAGGCAGGTGAGCACCAGCTCCACAGAAGGACCGGCCTCTCCTTGCTCAGCCTGGGCTGGCCAGAGCGGAGGTCAGCTGCTGCCCGGCTACCACTCCTAGTCAGGGCCCTGTGGACTGTGGAGGTCACCAGTGTGAGGGGACCCCAGTCATTTTCCCCTGCCCCCCAAATGCACATGACTCAGAAGCCACCATTTAAAACGCACAGGGCAGTGGCTCCCACGTCAGACTGCGGTTGCCCACTGTCTGACTCCAACGCTGTCACCCAGAGAGAAATCGGCAGTGGCCCTCCCACCCTGGCAGCCGCTCACCTGCTCTTCTGGGTGTCCCACCTCTGGATGTCCATCCAAGGGTGTCCCTCAGTGGGTGACCTGTGGCCTCCTTCCTAGGTGTCCCTCAGTGGGTGACCTGTGGCCTCCCTCCTAGGTGTCCCTCAGTGGGTGACCTGTGGCCTCCTTCCTAGATGTCCCTCAGTGGGTGACCTGTGGCTCCTTCCTAGGTGTCCCTTAGTGGGTGACCTGTGGCCTCCCTCCTAGGTGTCCCTCAGTGGGTGACCTGTGGCTCCTTCCTAGGTGTCCCTCAGTGGGTGACCTGTGGCCTCCCTCCTAGGTGTCCCTCAGTGGGTGACCTGTGGCTTCCTTCCTAAGTGTCCCTCAGTGGGTCACCTGTGGCCTCCCTCCTAGGTGTCCCCCAGTGGGTGACCTGTGGCTTCCTTCCTAGGTGTCCCTCAGTGGGTGACCTGTGGCCTCCCTCCTAGGTGTCCCTCAGTGGGTGACCTGTGTCCTCCCTCCTAGGTGTCCCTCAGTGGGTGACCTGTGGCCTCCCTCCTAGGTGTCCCTCAGTGGGTGACCTGTGACCTCCCTCCTAGGTGTCCCTCAGTGGGTGACCTGTGACCTCCCTCCTAGGTGTCCCTCAGTGGGTGACCTGTGTCCTCCCTCCTAGGTGTCCCTCAGTGGGTGAACTGTGGCCTCCCTCCTAGGTGTCCCTCAGTGGGTGACCTGTGGCTCCTTCCTAGGTGTCCCTCAGTGGGTGACCTGTGGCTTCCCTCCTAGGTGTCCCTCAGTGGGTGACCTGTGGCTCCTTCCTAGGTGTCCCTCAGTGGGTGACCTGTGGCTTCCCTCCTAGGTGTCCCTCAGTG
The DNA here is from genome assembly GCF_048772815.1 of Callospermophilus lateralis. Taxonomy (NCBI): domain Eukaryota; kingdom Metazoa; phylum Chordata; class Mammalia; order Rodentia; family Sciuridae; genus Callospermophilus; species Callospermophilus lateralis. The sequence continues at coordinate 143,493,956 of NC_135311.1, read as the reverse complement.
GGTGACCTGTGGCCTCCCTCCTAGGTGTCCCTCAGTGGGTGACCTGTGACCTCCCTCCTAGGTGTCCCTCAGTGGGTGACCTGTGGCTTCCCTCCTAGGTGTCCCTCAGTGGGTGACCTGTGGCTTCCCTCCTAGGTGTCCCTCAGTGGGTGACCTGTGGCTCCTTCCTAGGTGTCCCTCAGTGGGTGACCTGTGGCCTCCCTCCTAGGTGTCCCTCAGTGGGTGAACTGTGGCCTCCCTCCTAGGTGTCCCTCAGTGGGTGACCTGTGGCTCCTTCCTAGGTGTCCCTCAGTGGGTGACCTGTGGCTCCTTCCTAGGTGTCCCTCAGTGGGTGACCTGTGGCTTCCCTCCTAGGTGTCCCTCAGTGGGTGACCTGTGGCTTCCCTCCTAGGTGTCCCTCAGTGGGTGACCTGTGGCCTCCCTCCTAGGTGTCCCTCAGTGGGTGAACTGTAGCCTCCCTCCTAGGTGTCCCTCAGTGGGTGACCTGTGGCTCCTTTCTAGGTGTCCCTCAGTGGGTGACCTGTGGCTCCTTCCTAGGTGTCCCTCAGTGGGTGACCTGTGGCCTCCCTCCTAGGTGTCCCTCAGTGGGTGACCTGTGGCTCCTTCCTAGGTGTCCCTCAGTGGGTGACCTGTGGCTCCTTCCTAGGTGTCCCTCAGTGGGTGACCTGTGGCTCCTTCCTAGGTGTCCCTCAGTGGGTGACCTGTGCCCTCCTCCTAGGTGTCCCTCAGTGGGTGACCTGTGGCTTCCCTCCTAGGTGTCCCTCAGTGGGTGACCTGTGGCCTCCTTCCTAGGTGTCCCTCAGTGGGTGACCTGTGGCCTCCCTCCTAGGTGTCCCTCAGTGGGTGAACTGTGGCCTCCCTCCTAGGTGTCCCTCAGTGGGTGAACTGTGGCTCCTTCCTAGGTGTCCCTCAGTGGGTGACCTGTGGCTCCTTCCTAGGTGTCCCTCAGTGGGTGACCTGTGGCTTCCCTCCTAGGTGTCCCTCAGTGGGTGACCTGTGGCTCCTTCCTAGGTGTCCCTCAGTGGGTGACCTGTGGCCTCCCTCCTAGGTGTCCCTCAGTGGGTGACCTGTGGCCTCCTTCCTAGGTATCCCTCAGTGGGTGACCTGTGGCTTCCCTCCTAGGTGTCCCTCAGTGGGTGACCTGTGGCTCCTTCCTAGGTGTCCCTCAGTGGGTGACCTGTGGCCTCCCTCCTAGGTGTCCCTCAGTGGGTGACCTGTGGCTTCCTTCCTAGGTGTCCCTCAGTGGGTGACCTGTGACCTCCCTCCTAGGTGTCCCTCAGTGGGTGACCTGTGACCTCCTTCCTAGGTGTCCCTCAGTGGGTGACCTGTGGCCTCCTTCCTAGGTGTCCCTCAGTGGGTGACCTGTGGCCTCCTTCCTAGGTGTCCCTCAGTGGGTGACCTGTGGCCTCCCTCCTAGGTGTCCCTCAGTGGGTGACCTGTGGCCTCCTTCCTAGGTGTCCCTCAGTGGGTGACCTGTGGCTCCTTCCTAGGTGTCCCTCAGTGGGTGACCTGTGGCTCCTTCCTAGGTGTCCCTCAGTGGGTGACCTGTGGCCTCCCTCCTAGGTGTCCCTCAGTGGGTGACCTGTGGCCTCCCTCCTAGGTGTCCCTCAGTGGGTGAATTTTGGCCTCCCTCCTAGGTGTCCCTCAGTGGGTGACCTGTGGCTCCTTCCTAGGTGTCCCTCAGTGGGTGACCTGTGGCTTCCCTCCTAGGTGTCCCTCAGTGGGTGACCTGTGGCTCCTTCCTAGGTGTCCCTCAGTGGGTGACCTGTGGCCTCCCTCCTAGGTGTCCCTCAGTGGGTGAACTGTGGCCTCCCTCCTAGGTGTCCCTCAGTGGGTGACCTGTGGCTCCTTCCTAGGTGTCCCTCAGTGGGTGACCTGTGGCTTCCCTCCTAGGTGTCCCTCAGTGGGTAACCTGTGGCTCCTTCCTAGGTGTCCCTCAGTGGGTGACCTGTGGCCTCCCTCCTAGGTGTCCCTCAGTGGGTGACCTGTGGCTTCCTTCCTAAGTGTCCCTCAGTGGGTCACCTGTGGCCTCCCTCCTAGGTGTCCCCCAGTGGGTGACCTGTGGCGTCCTTCCTAGGTGTCCCTCAGTGGGTGACCTGTGGCCTCCCTCCTAGGTGTCCCTCAGTGGGTGACCTGTGTCCTCCCTCCTAGGTGTCCCTCAGTGGGTGACCTGTGGCCTCCCTCCTAGGTGTCCCTCAGTGGGTGACCTGTGACCTCCCTCCTAGGTGTCCCTCAGTGGGTGACCTGTGACCTCCCTCCTAGGTGTCCCTCAGTGGGTGACCTGTGTCCTCCCTCCTAGGTGTCCCTCAGTGGGTGAACTGTGGCCTCCCTCCTAGGTGTCCCTCAGTGGGTGACCTGTGGCTCCTTCCTAGGTGTCCCTCAGTGGGTGACCTGTGGCTTCCCTCCTAGGTGTCCCTCAGTGGGTGACCTGTGGCTCCTTCCTAGGTGTCCCTCAGTGGGTGACCTGTGGCCTCCCTCCTAGGTGTCCCTCAGTGGGTGACCTGTGGCTCCTTCCTAGGTGTCCCTCAGTGGGTGACCTGTGGCCTCCTTCCTAGGTGTCCCTCAGTGGGTGACCTGTGGCCTCCTTCCTAGGTGTCCCTCAGTGGGTGACCTGTGGCCTCCCTCCTAGGTGTCCCTCAGTGGGTGAACTGTGGCCTCCCTCCTAGGTGTCCCTCAGTGGGTGACCTGTGGCTCCTTCCTAGGTGTCCCTCAGTGGGTGACCTGTGGCCTCCCTCCTAGGTGTCCCTCAGTGGGTGAACTGTGGCCTCCCTCCTAGGTGTCCCTCAGTGGGTGACCTGTGGCTCCTTCCTAGGTGTCCCTCAGTGGGTGACCTGTGGCTTCCCTCCTAGGTGTCCCTCAGTGGGTGACCTGTGGCTCCTTCCTAGGTGTCCCTCAGTGGGTGACCTGTGGCCTCCCTCCTAGGTATCCCTCAGTGGGTGACCTGTGGCCTCCTTCCTAGGTGTCCCTCAGTGGGTGACCTGTGGCTTCCCTCCTAGGTGTCCCTCAGTGGGTGACCTGTGGCCTCCTTCCTAGGTGTCCCTCAGTGGGTGACCTGTGGCTTCCCTCCTAGGTGTCCCTCAGTGGGTGACTTGTGGCTCCTTCCTAGGTGTCCCTCAGTGGGTGACCTGTGGCTTCCCTCCTAGGTGTCCCTCAGTGGGTGACCTGTGGCTCCTTCCTAGGTGTCCCTCAGTGGGTGACCTGTGGCCTCCCTCCTAGGTGTCCCTCAGTGGGTGACCTGTGGCCTCCTTCCTAGGTGTCCCTCAGTGGGTGACCTGTGCCTTCCCTCCTAGGTGTCCCTCAGTGGGTGACCTGTGGCCTCCTTCCTAGGTGTCCCTCAGTGGGTGACCTGTGGCCTCCTTCCTAGGTGTCCCTCAGTGGGTGACCTGTGGCCTCCCTCCTAGGTGTCCCTCAGTGGGTGACCTGTGGCCTCCCTCCTAGGTGTCCCTTAGTGGGTGACCTGTGGCCTCCCTCCTAGGTGTCCCTCAGTGGGTTACCTGTGGCCTCCTTCCTAGGTGTCCCTCAGTGGGTGACCTGTGGCCTCCCTCCTAGGTGTCCCTCAGTGGGTGACCTGTAGCCTCCTTCCAGGGGTCCCTCCGTGGGCCGCTCGTGGCTTCCCTCCTAGGTTCTCCACCTTGCTGCACACCTGCTGTGTTCCCTCTCTGGCATCCTAGTGTGAGTGGACCTCGGTTGTCCACTGAGCCCAGGCCGCTATACTCTGTAATTGCCGTCCTGAGTCAGTGTGGTCCAGACACAGATGCATTTCTTCTGTATGTCCTAGGAAGGAGCTGTGGACCCAAGGGTGACTTGTTCACTTTGGGGGACAGTCCCACAGTGACTGCAGTGTTGTACATTCCCAGCAGCAGCTTGGGAGGCTCCAGCTTCTGCATCCCTCACCCTCAGCTGCTGCTGTTCTTTCTGTTTTTAACAGTCTGCTGTGTTCCTGCTGGGTCTCACATGGCACTGATTGCATTTCCCTAGTGACAATGACCTTGAGCATCTTCTGTGCTCACTGGCTCCCTTCTCTGGGGAGATGTCTTTGGAGCCTCTCTGGGTTCTCTGTTCAGCTGAGACACTTCTTAAGTTGTTTTGAATACCAGAATCTTGCCACGTACATGATCCGAAAATATTTTCTCTCATTTTGTTGTCTTCACTTTTTGGATAATGTCCTTGTTCATAAAAGCATTTAGTTTTTGCTTTGTTTGGTGCTGGGAATTGAACTCAGCACAAGTTGCGTGCCGAGCACACACTGTACCATTGCCTGACACTGAATAAAGTCTAAAAACTTTTACTTTTTAAATATTTATTGTGGTACTGAGGATTGAACCCAGGGGCACTTTACTGTTGAGTGGCATTTTTTAAATTACTTTTATTTTGAGACAGGGTCTCATTAATTTGCAGAAGCAGGATTATAGGTGTGCGTCACAAGGCCTGGTCAAAAGCTTTTAATTTTGATCGAGGTCCATTTTATCTATTTTTTCTTATGGTTCTTCATGTTTTGGATGTCATATCTAAAAAACTATTTCCAGGTTTGGGTGCAACTCAGCAGTAGAGCACTTACCTACATAGGGTGCTTGGTTTGATCCCCAGAAACCACAATGAACAAAAATCATCAAATTTTTGTTTTCCCTAAAGGTAATGCAGTCTTCCCCATTTTCTGGATAACTGATTTTGTGCACAGTGGGAGGTAGGGATCCAGCTCCTCTGCTGGTGTGTGGCTTCCAGTTCTCCCTGTGCCCTGTTGAACAGACTGTCCGCCCCTCACTGAGTGGTCTTTGTGTGGGCTCCCTTCTGGACTCTCAGCTCTGTTGATGCATGCACGTGACTGTCCTTAGGCCAGCACCACACCTGCAGCTCTGCTGTGAGTCTTGGAATCAGGAGTGTGAACCTTTCCATGTTGGTCTTCTTCAAGATCGTTTTGGCTTTTCTGGGGTCCCTTGCGATTCCATATGAATTTAAGGATTCGTTTTACCTTCCTGGGAGGCAGTCCATTGAAGTTGGAAGAGGGGTTACATTGAGTCTATAGATCACTTTGGGTAGCACTGACACCATAACAATATTTAGCTTTCCAACCCATGAACATGGGAGGTCTTTCTACATTAGCTCTGGCGATGTTCCATAGTTTTCAGCGTACCAGTCTTTCACCTTCATAAATATTGATCATAGCCATGTTATTCTTTTGGATGACATTGTGAATGGAATTACTGTCTTAATATCTTCTTTGGATTGTCAAATTGATAGTGTGTGTGCATATTGACCTTGTATACTGCGACTTTGCTGAATTTATGAGCTCTAATTTTGTATGTGGATTTTTAGGATTGATACATATTATGTATATAGGATCATGTCACCTGAGAATGGAGAGAGTCTTATTCTTTCAAATCTGGATGAATTTTGCCTCTTTCTGCCTAACAGTCCCAGTACCCACTGGCCTCCTTGTCTTGCTCCTGAGCTGGGTCATGCCGGGTTCCTTTCTTCCCCTCGTTTGCTCAGTGGTTTTATCATGGAAGGTGTTGAATGATGCCGTCGCTTTTCCTGATTGATTGGGTGTAGTTTCCCCTCACTCAGTGTGTTGCATTGCGCTGTTAGCCTTTCTGTGCTGAAATACTCTTTCTGGGGTAAATCCCACTTGAGAGTGGGATGTAATCATTTAAATATGCTACTAGACTTTGTTTGCTAGTTTTTATTGAGAATTTTGTCTTTATGCTCATCAATAATATTGGTCTGAAGTTTTCTTGTCTTCTGGTTTTGATGCAGAGCATATTAGTCAGCTTTCTGTTCCTATAACAGACACTGAGCTTTCTTGTGGCTTACAGTTTTAGAGGTTTCGGTTCATGATCAGTTGGACCTTGTTTGGGGTTGGTTAATTTCAACTAATTTGTCTTTGAATACAGTCTATTAAAGACAACCTACCGCAGTTTTTTAAAAAATGCATTCTGCCAACTCATTTGAGATTCTAACCCATTATATAATTATCAATAAGGTAGGATTTACATTTCTTTTTTCATACTCGGGATTGAACCCAGGGGCACTTTACCATTGAGCTACAACCCTGGCCTTTTCTATTTTTTTATTTTGAGACATCCCAGGCTGACCTCAAACTTGCCATCCTCCTGCCTCAGTCTCCCAAGTCCCTAGAATGACAGGTGGGGCCCACTGCTCACAGCTCACTGCTCTTCCGGGACTCCCACTCTGCATGTGTCTGCTTGATGATGGTGTCCACACCCAAGTATCTCCTTTTTTTGTGTGTGTGGTGCTGGATTGCGCCCAGGGTTTGTGTACGCTAGGCCAGCACTCTACCAGCTGAGCTATCTCCTTAGAGACCTACCACAACCAAGTCTCCAAGGCTTTGTTTTTCTTCGTCATTCTTTCTTTTCCTCAGACTGGCTAATTTAAATTAAAAAATTTGAGACTGGGGCCAGCCTGCACAACTTAAGAGAGACCTTAGCCCCAATCTCATGGGCTCAAGTGTGGCTGGGGCTACAGAAGCAGGCACCACCCCCAGCACCAGTGGACCTTTCATTTTAGTCACTTGTCCACTCTAGAAGTTCTGCTTGCCTTCCTCTGTCAGTGAGATTTGTTCCACTATGTCCACAAATGGGAGAGATTTTCCAAGGCTACTGCTGAGCTGGGAAACAGGAAGTGAAACTAATGAGGCGAGTCTGAATACTAGAGAGCTCCCCATTCTTAAAAAATATTTTTGGCTGTAGGATGGACATAATATTTTATTTTTTTAATGTGGTGTTGAGAATCGAACCCAGTGCCTCACACATGCTAGGCAAATGCTCTGCCACTAAGCCCCAGCCCAGTCCAGAGCTCTGTGTCCTTGCCAAGATTCTGCCCGTCCCACTGGTTGTCTTGTCCTGCTGTGAGTGAGTTGTTCAAGGACAGAGATTTCCTGCTCCCTTCACCCTTGAACCCTCCCGCCACACAGGAGGAAGTCCGTGGGTTTGCTGAGTGAGTTTCTGGCTGTAGGCCCGTGACTCTCAGAGGATGGTGTGGGTCGCGGAGCAGGTACAGGTGGGAGTGTGACTGACAGCTCAGGCTTGGGAGAGGTCACCAGGACTCACAGGCCAAAGACTGTGATCCTCCCTGCTTGACCCACAGAAGCGGATGCAGCAGATCATGGCCCACTGCTTCCTGGCAGTCAAGTCAAAGCTGGAGTGTAAGCTGGGGTACTTCGACCTCATTGGCTGTGACTTCCTGATTGATGAGAACTTCAAGGTGCTGTCCTGAGGGATGAGGTTTGATTGGCAGGTGCAAGGAGGCACAGTCCCTCTGTTCCCCTGACCACACCACAGGCCCGTGGGTGCACTCTGCAGTCAGACCCACCCTGCCTGTTCCCAGCCCCAGGGTGGTGTATCCCTAAGGCTCCGCTCCTACTGCAGCTGGGGCAGATCCATACCCCTCCTCAGGGCAGCCCTGGACAGAGACCCTCAGACTGCCAAGGGGTCAGACCCATGGTCAAACAAGGGGATGGAGGTTACAGGGGGAAAAGCAATCTGCCCAGAGTCACTTGGCTTCATGGGAACCAGGGCCCCAGCCTCCTGCTGCTTCAGCGGTCTGCAGGTGGGTGGGTGAGGGGGAGGGGGAGTTGGGATGTTCACCAGTGTCCTGCCCAGGTGTGGCTACTGGAAATGAACTCCAACCCTGCCCTGCACACCAACTGTGAAGTCCTGAAGGGGGTGATCCCTGGTGTGGTCATGGAGACCTTGGGTGAGCCCTCAGCATCCCAACCCCACAACTATGTGGAAGGAACCCTCTCCCGGCCTGCCCAGTACTGTGTCCTGTCCGACCCTCTCCCAAGTTCAGATCCCACAAATCTAGCTCTCCAGCAGGCCCAGACCCTGCATCACGCCCAACCTCCCTGCTAAGGTTGTCCCCCCACACCTCACCCCGAGCTGGGTCCCCCCCTTCCCGGCCCCCTCTCCTCCCCTGCCCCCAGAACCCCAGGCAAGTTCTGGGGAGGCTGGACCTCCTTTCCACCCGCGCCAAAGCCCCACTCTTCCCCTCCTCCCCCAGACCTGGCGCTGGAGACCTTCCACAAGAGCTTACGGAGTCAGAGGATGATGCCCCTGCTGTCGCAGCGCCGCTTCGTGCTCCTGCACAACGGCGAGGCGGACCTGTGGCCGCGCCTGGGGGGCTCGCGCACCTTCCCCCGCCGGCCACCACCGCCCCGGCCAATCTGCGAGGCCGCGTCCTCCGCGCCCCCCGCGCCGCGCGCCGCAGACAGGCCAGGCGCGCGCAGGCCCGCGCCTCCCCGGGGCGCGCCCGGACGGCCCCTCTCCGCCCCGCGCCGTCCCCGGCCGCCCGGCCTCGGCGCGGGCTCTGCCGGCACCCAAGGCGAGGAGACCGCGGCCCCCGGCCCCGAGCGGCCGCGCGTGGACAGCAGGGACCCGGCGCGGGAGCCCTCCCCGGAGCCGCCGGAGGAGGAGCGCCAGGAGCGGAGGAGCGCGAGCCACCGCGGCTCCTAGACCTCGGCACCCGCGCCCGGCGGCCCCAGCGCGCGGCCGCGCCCTCTGGGGACCTATAAAGGCTACTTTGTGACAAACGCGGCCTCCACAGAGGGTCTGGCGGGCCACCGCCCCGGCCCGCGAGCCGACCCACCCGGGCGACCCGCGTCCTTCCCTCCGCCCACCAACCCGACTCCACCGCGGTCCTTAGGGCCAGGTGGGGGCTGCGGGAAGGAGGTGTGCCGCCCCCACGATGCCGGCCTGTCCTCCCTCATGGCGCAGCCCACCGGCTCCTGATCTCCGGCCCAGAGCCCTGGGCTCCTCATCCCCCAGGACCGGCCTGCAGCCCTCATGAGCCCCAACTCCAGCCTGGCACTGGGATCGCCACAGTGAGGTTTCTCCAGGAAAGGTCTGGATCCCCGTGGACTCTTCGGAACCCCTCTGGATTGCTCTTCTGGGGCTGCCCATGGCTCGCCCGGACCCTGCCCAGCACGGCTTTTATCTGGGCCTTGGACACCAGGCAAGGGCACTCTCCATAGCCCCACAGCCCCCCTTCCCCACAGAGGCCCAGAACTTGGAGGTGAAGGGCCCAGGGCTTTTGGGTAGTGGTCCCTGAAGAATGTGGGGTCAGCACTGGCCAGGCCCCAGCAATCCTGAGGCCGCCCACACCCCTCCCTGAGGGCCTGGGATTTGAGGAGAGAACTCCAGCACTCTGGGCCCTGAGGGTCTAGGCCCTCCACCCAGTGGCCAAGGCATTACCTTACCGTTGTAGGAGGGTCCCCTCTCCAGGGGTCCTGCAGGTCCCCAGCTTGCACACACTTCTGCTTGTGCTGCCCCAACTCCAAGTGGTCATGGCCAGGCATCAAATCCTCCTGAGCTGCCCCACTGCTGACCTTCCCTTGTCCAACAGCAGAGCCAGCTCCATCCCAAATGCAGAGTGGCTGCTTTCTCTCTGTCTGCATTGGAAGCATCTGAGGGGGCCAGAGAACCTGTCTTGGGGTGCTGGCTCCCTACCCCTTGCAGGCAGGGCTGTTGCCATCCAGGGATGCAATTCCATGTCACCAATAGAGGGCGCTGTCTGCCACTGTTTCTGGCCAGCATACACAGGGACCGGTGCAGTAGGCAGCCAGGAATAGACAGGGACAGGGGCTCAAAGAGGTAAAGTGAAACACCCCCCCCCCCATCACAGAGCCCCTGGTGGTGGAGACCCTGGGGGGGGGTACACCTGTGGTTAGCCCATGCCACAGCTCCCATACACACTGCCTGCCCTGTCCTGGGTGCTCTTTCCAACCCTAACCCAAGTCCAGTCACCCTGCTGCTGTGGCCCACAGCCTGGAGTCCCACCTGCTAGGCAAGAGCACACAAGTTTCCTGTGGGAAGGGCCCAACTCTGGAGTCCACCAAGGCCAGGGAGGGGCAAAGACCCTTTGAGGCCACACTGCCATAGCTCCTGGCTACTGCAGCCATGTCACCTTAGGGTCACCTCTTGCTCTCCCTCTGCTCTTGTCACTGAAACCCCTGAGCCTGGGTGCCTGATAGGCCTCTTGCCCACTCTAGCGCCAGCCCAAGTTGGGGTTCTGCTCCACGGTGGCCTCGCTGCTGTCACAGAACACTGCGGCACTCCTCACCTGCCACAGTGGGCTGTGGACCTCAGGTTCAGGGCCCTCTTCCTGATGGAGCTCCCCACAGGCCAGGACTGTATCTGGCAGCCCTGAGGGCCCAGATGTCAATAAAGGATGTGTCCTGAGACTCCCGGCTCCTCATTCGCTCCACAGGAATGACAGCCACGTCCCGCCCCACGGGCCCTCCCCAGCTCCTCCCAGCCCACACGCGTGCTTTGAGGTGCCCTCTAGTCCAGGACTGCAAGGGGTCCCAGGGAGAGGTGGGCTGCGGAGCACTGAGCCCTGGGTGTCTGGCAGGTGTGAGGTCTTTAATTCAGGCAGAACCAGCAGGGTCAAGGGACCTCACAGACCTGCTGCCGGAGAGGTGACCCTCCCTATCACACTCCCTCTTTCTCCCTCATCCTCTCTCCTCTGCCCACTCCTTTTCCCTCCCTCTCTCTTCCAGGGCTAAATTCTGGGGTCCTGCTGGTGGGCAGGGAATTCAAGAAGTGTCCTCTACCAGCAGAAAGTATAGGGAGTCAAGTGGCCCCCAGGCCTGACCCAGGCTCCCATCCCTGCAGCCCAGGGGCTGACCAGGACAGACCCTCCCAGGGCACACCTGGGGCCTGCCTCAGCCAGGGCTACTGAGCACCTGGTGTCAGCCAGACTAAGGCCTATTGGGGCTGTCTGCTCACCCACCCCTAAGCCCCTTTCCCCTTGGAAATATCTGGTGGGATGGGGGGCAGAGGCCAGAGTCGCCCTGGACCGGAATCACCATTCTGGAGAGCACCCCAGAACTTGGAGCTTCCTGGGAAAATGAGGTGATGGGTGCATGTCTGCCTTCCTGACCAAGGAGGGGGTGAGCAGTGGCTGAGGGCAGCCCCTCAAGAGCGAGCCGTCCTCTGGTAGGGAGGGTGGGCCAGGAAGATGGCCCAGTCCAGGGACAGTGCCTAGCTGACCACGTGGGGGCACATCCCAGCCACGGGGGCTGCCGGGCCCCACCTGCCCTCTAAGGCCCCCCCAGTTGTTCTGAGACTTGGGCTGGGGTAAGGGCTGGTGGCCAGTTCTGTCTAGCAAAAAAGTCTCTTCCCCGTCCTCACCTTAACTCTCTCCATCCAACTGGAAGGACTCTCACCCTGAGTTTGAGGTCCTACCCTGCCTGAATGCAGATCTCAGTGAAGGGAGGTGTCTCTTTGAGAAAGGTGAGTGGGTGGAGCTGGGCTGGCAGGCACCAACTGTGGCCGGAAGCACTTCTGGGAACAGAGATGGCCTCTGGGGCCTTATCTGAGGCTGAACAAAACCTACCAACTGTGGGGCGGCTGGGGAGAGTTGAGGCCAGGGGAGCTGCGGTTTTCCGGAAGAGCTGGAGAGCCTCCTATGGGAGGGGTTGGCCTGGGCCTCCTCTGGGGTGGGGGGGGCAAGCCTGTCCCCAGGCCAACAAGCCTCACCTGCTCTCCACCCCAGCCCCTCTGGGTCTCCATGCGCCTCCAGGCAGCCCTGGGCTCTGCCCCCACACCTGGATCTCACGCAGGTGGTCCCGGGCCAGGCAGGGGCTGAGGGGGGGCGGGGAGTGAGGCCTGCTGAGAGCAGCGGAATCCCCCACCTGCTCTGCACAGACAGCCTTCCGCCCCCACCCCGTGCTGACGTTCATTCGGCCCAGTCGCCCCCACGGGCCGCCCCCCAGGGGTTTCCAGCTGAGTCAGCCCTGTGTAACCTTGGCGGACCTCGGTCCTTTCTGGGGACACCCCCAGAGGTGTCCTGAGGGGAGCAAGGGTGGGGTCCATGGACCTGCAGGGATGCAGTGAGCCCAGAGAGGCCCCCAGTGCCCCTTCCAGCTGTTGCCTGATCGGCCTCAGTCCCCCACCCTGGGGTGAGGGTAGGCTCCTGGCAGCTCCCAGAGCACAGAGAAGGTGCTGGTAAAAATGCTGATGCGGTGTCTTAATAAATGGGTGACCAGAGGTAGATGACCACTGTCCACTCTCCAGCACGTCCCCAGCTGTCCCTGGGCTTCTCAGGTTCTGGGTCCTGTTGTTAGCCACTGCCACCAGTCTAGGCATGCTTTGGCCTCAGTCTTTCCCAGGAGCCTGTGGGCTGGGGGCCTGACACCCCAGACTGCAGGTCACTTATCAGCTGTGGGCTGGGCCCATTGCCCACTGCCACTGGGAGCTGAGGGGGCTGGGGGCAGATGGAGATGGGGAACGCGTGGGGGGCTGAGGGCAGTGGCCAGGTATGCACATGCCCCAAGGTGCTGCTAAGACTGGTCCCCACTGGTCTGCCACTCCCTGGACAGCCTTGCCAAGACATCCCTATCAGATCTCTCCAGTAGCAGCTGCAGCTAGGGCTGCCAGGAGGCTGTGAACATGCTCTGCAGGGTGGGACCAAGTGCCATGCCCTAGAGAGAGGGATCCAAGGACAGGAGAAGGCCCAGCGCCAAGGCAAGCCACCTGGAGGCTGCTTCACATCAGAAGTGCAGGGGTGGAAAGTGACCAAGTCTGAGTCCCTGGGTACAGGGCACAGTGAGGCAAGTCAGGTGGTGGGCGGTGCAGAAACCAGTCTCCACTGGCTTTCAGAGGGGTGGTGGCCCAGAGACCACAGGTCCAGCACGTGGCAGCTCAGTGTGGGCCAGAAAAGCCAGGAGAGGTGGTCTGGCTAAGCACCAAGAAGGCAGGTCCAGTGTGAGCCTCTCCTCCGGGAGCCTCCTGAGCTCTGTGGCCCCTGCCCACTGCCTGTGCCCAGGACTCGAAGAGTCCGAACTGTGCTCCCCCACCCCAGCTGGGAGCTCCTGGGACGGGACTTGGCTGTGCCTTTGAAGCCTGGGAAAGGGACCATGGGTGTGGGTGGACAAAGTGCCCCGAACCCCAGCCCTGGGCTCCCTGCCCTTCTTTCCATCCCCCATTACACATCCACTCAGGTCACTGAACAAGTGTTTATTGAAAACCACCTGCAGCCAGGTCCCCTGCTGGACACTGCACACCCGTGGGGGGACCACAGACCCCACCCCAGCAGGGCTGGCCAGGGAGGAAGGCAGTCATGGCTGCCCATCTCTCCCACAGGGCCAGCCATGGCCACCACCCTTCTGTGTAGTCTAGGGAACTTGTCACTGTCACCATCCTGTACCCACTTCCACCGTTGAGGGGAGCAGGGCCGGGCCCAGAACAGATGGAAAGCAGAGCCCTGGCTCCTGAGGTCAGCCTGGGCAAGCTCCTGGGGAGGGTCTGGCTTGGGGTGCAGCTTCTCCTGAGGATGGTCAGCCTCACACCCATGGACCCCCCAGCTCGTCCTTCTCCAGCCGCTCCCCCCGCTCCTCCTCAGGGAACTGGCAGCTGCAGGCATCCTCCGCTGGTGGGGGGAGCACCTCTAGAAGTGGCTGGGTCTCTGTAGGGGGGTCGTGGTCAGCAGGCAGCCTGAGCCCTCCACCCTCTCTCCTCCCCTAGGACCCAACTGACCTTGAGGCCACATGTGCTTCCTCCTCAGCTGCCAAATGTGCAGGCTGAGCTGGGCTGTGGTCAGGACGAGGATGCAGGTGGCCATGGCCAAGAGGAGGATGGTCAGCTGGCCATGTGGCTCAGTGGGCAGAGACCCCAGGATGCATACAGCATTGTGAGTTTTGTTCCCATGGAACATGGTGAGAAAACCAAACTGGTCGCAGCTGGGACACAGACACAGACACGGTCAACCCTGGTGCTCTGGGCTATTTGGGGGACCACAGGGCCCTCAGGGGTGGCCACACTGGGAGGGACAGGACAGGATCCCTTGGAGCTACATGGCCAAGGCCTCACTCAGCACTCACTCTGTCCAAGGTCTGCAGCGGCCCTCGTGGCCACTGGAGAAGGTCCCCACAGCGCAGTCCACACATCTGAAGCCAAACTTGAAATTCCCTAGGAACAGACAGTTGACAGACTGCAAGAAGCACTGGGTAGGTGGGGACACAGGCCAGTGAAAGGGTCCCCTGGAGTTTGACCCCATGTTTTCCATTCAGCAGAGGTCTCTGATGCCCACAGGACAGGAGTCCTGCACAATCAGTGCCCGTGTGTACCAGTTACAGAGCTGGTGCAGATGGACCGGGCAGGTAGCAGGCCCTGAGTCATAGTTAAGAGTGAGGGGCTGGAATCCAGACAGCTCCTGGACACCCCCACGGGCCCTCAGAGCCAGCCCTGAGGGTGTGAGCAGCACAGGCCCAGGATATGAGGGCAGGAGCTCCCCTAAAGCTGCAGAGTCAGGAGACGAAGATATCCTGGTCCACGTGCTCAGAGGATGCACCCACACCCCAGCAGACAGCACCCTGCCCACCACACTCCCTGGAGCTCTGGCTCTGCCTCACACGGCCAGCAGTGGCCTCCCAGGGACTCACCTTCAGGCACTGCTTCCTGGCCTGGAGGGCAGGGGTGGTGTGTACAGGTCTGGCATCCAGGGTCCCCGCAGTGGAATTCGGACTTGACACATATACAGTCAGAACAGTTCTTCTCATCTGGGTGGAGAGTGAGCCAGCCTCTCAGCAGCCAGTCTCCTCCTTCTCCCCCTACTCTTCTGACCTCCACCCTCAGCCAGCTCCAGGCCAGGAGCCTGGGCTGTGTCCAACTCAGTCTCCACCCCCCCACCCCCCACCCCCGCCCCAGCCCCTCAGCACATGGCTGGCTGATGGTGGGAGTGACTGGACAGGAAGTCACCTGGGGCTTCCTGAGAGCCCCCTTCCCCCTTCCCATCCTGCACTACCCCCTCCAGGCCCCAGGGACACTTCAGAGGCTGTCCACTGTCCACCATAGCCTTAGAGATGTGGGAAAAGCGGGGTCAAACCCCAGAGGACCCTTTCACTGACCTTTCAGAGCTGCCCTCCCCACCCCCAGGCCTGGAAGGGTGTTTTCCTGCAGTCCTCATCCTGGCGCTACCCCTACCCACTCTGGCAGCGGCAGCATTGGGGCAGAAAGAGGTGCCTGGACCCCAAGCTGCGCAGGAAGTGGCCTGGGTGATGGCCAAGGTTCCGCTGACCGACAGGAGACAGGGAAGCCTTCCTTCCCCAGAACCCCAGGCACTCCTGGGGTCTCCAGCTCCCTCAGGCCCCTGGCCCTGTTCCCTGACCTTAGGACACCGGACTCAGCTGGAAGCCTCAGCCTCCCTGCGAGATCCCACAGAGACCGAGGCTCTAGGCCTCCTTGGCCCCGCAGCTGGGTCTGCGCACGCGAGGAGGCGCCCGTCCATCCCCCGCTCCCGTGCTGCGTCTTACCGGGGGCACAGGAGCCACAGCAGCGCGTATCGGTCCCAGTCCCTTGCAGCCAGCGGCCAGGGCCGCAGTGCTGCCCTCGCGCTGGACCCAGACCCAGACCCAGACCCAGACCCAGGGCGCAGAGCAGCACGACCCCGCGCAGGGATGCCTGCGGGCCCATCGCGCCCCTCGGCGGTCCTGCTCCGGGGATTTTAGGAGGCCTGGCCTGCTCGGACACGCCCCGCCCCCGCCCTAGTTACCGCCTCCCTGGCTGCCGCCAGGCCTCCCCACCTCCAGCCTGCAGCCTGCCGGGTGGTGTCCGGGCTCTTAAAGGCCACCCCGAGAGGGTGGGAGGAAGCCTTCCATGAAGTATCGAGACCCCCAAAGAACCTCAGCATGGGTCCCACTGCTGGGAAGCCTGGGAAGCTGGGTGGGGAGCTAGGACCAGCCCCTCCCACCCAGCCCACCCTGCCGCTTGAGGCTGCGAAGTGTATTCCGGTGCACAGCTGTGGGTTGCCTCTGTGTGGGTACCCCCCTGTGGCTTAAAACCTCCAGGGGATCCCCTTCGCCTCCCCCACCACAGGGAGGTGACACAGCTCAGACTTGAGAGCAGAGAGGCACAACCAACACCCTGGGCCTTCCTGCTTCTGCACCTCTGACCGCTGGTGGCTGCAAGTCTCAAAGGGACTTCTGATCAGGTGTCCCGGACCTGCCAACGCCACAGCTTGGGTCACATCTCCAACTGTGGGCAGTCACCTCCCTGAGCCCCCTGCTCCAGGCCCATCCAGCACTCCTGGGCATCACCACCAACTCTCCCACTGACAAGTCTCACCTGGGGGCCGAGAACCCTGAGCCGTCCCAGGAGGCTTGCTGATAAAGGCCACCCTTCAAAGAGGCTCAGGGAGACAGAAGTCTTGCTCTGAGGGAGAGACCAGAGTCTCATCCTCTATTCCCTCCGGGATGCCTGGATTTGAAAATGAAAGGGCCTCCAAGGCAGGCAGGGTGATGAGCACCAGAAATCCCAATGACTTGGGAGGCGGAGGAGGAGGACCTCAAATTTGGAGGACAGCCTCAGCAACTTAGTGAGCCAGTGTCTCAAAAGAAGAGCTAGGAATGTGGCCCTAGGTTCCATCCCCAGCAGCAAATAAATAAAAGGATTGGAGATGTAGCTCAGTGGTAGTGTGCTTGCCCTTGGTTCCACCCCTAGTACTCAAAACAACAAAACAGAAAGTGGCTCCAGAGAGTGAAAGCAGAGAGCTCCAGAGTGGAACCAGCCCCTGCAGTCAGAGCAGGGCCTGTGCAGCTGGCCCAGCCCTGTGCCCTGGGGCCTGCCAGAAATGCCCAGCTATGGGCCTTCTTGGAAAGAAAAAGTACAGGTGCTGGCCTCTCCCGCTCTGGCCTCTGGATGCTGGGGCTCAGGCCACCCAGAGCAGAATCCCTTCTGTGAAGAGCCCAGAGATCTCTGTGCAGCTCTGGTGGGTCTGAGTCCTGGAACAGAGAGGAAGCCACTAGCCCCTACCTAGATTCCAGGTAAGGGTGTTGAGGGAAGGCCAGTGAAGTCTGGACCCTGCTCCTGCTCATCTTAAAGACCTAAGAGGTCAGGCAGGTCCATGTGAGCACCCAGGACACGTGGCCTCTGGATCATGGGGCATCCTCTGAGACAGTGCTGTTCCTCTACACCATGAGCCCCTCGTCTTCTGGAAGCAGTGAGGAGGGGCTCCTGGAAAGGAGGAGCCTCCTTGCAGGGTGGGGCCAACAATGCCTTGACCTGCTGGCTTTCAGCAGTAAGTGCAGTGTCCCCTGGAGGGTCCTGTGGAGGATGTGGCCCTGGTGTCACAGGGCAGCTCAGAGGAGTAGGCTCTGAGTGGAGGCTGCTTCCCAGAGACCTAGTGCCCTGGTGGCAGCTCTGGAGACGGGGAATCAGGATGCGGCTGGGGTGCTGGTGAGGTCAGCAGCCTTCCTGCCCCTCCCACTCCCAGGGCCCTCCTGGCGTTCCCTGCCACTGAGTGGAGAGACGTGGTGTCTGCCGCTTGCTCTGTTTGCCCACAGTTTGTGAGCGGCTCCTCATGCTTCAGACATCAGTGGTGCATGCTCACAGCAGCAGGGTCCCTGGCCAAGGCCCCATGAGTCCCCACCTTGTCCAGCAGGGGCTGACAGAGGGTGGGATGCTCCTGGCAGAGCAGCTTCTGGGGCAGAAGGTGGTCGTGGCTGACGCCTGGGCCCTAAGGGAGGATATGGCAGGGCAGCCAGGCCTGGGGTCCAGGTAGGGCCTGGGGAGATCCGGGGATTTTCAGGGCCGGGGGGAGGGAAAGTGAGCCTAGCAACAGCACAGAAGGAAAGAGAAGGTGACCCAGAGTCCCTGGGGCAGGTTAGAGCATCCTGCAGGGGCAGGGGCCCCAGATTCTGAAGTGGGAAGGGAGCATCAGGAGCTGGAGGGTCTTGCCCAGAGGGACGGGGCAGTGGGTGTGAGCTGTGGGGGAAGGAGGATCCCTCCCCAGCTAGAGGAGGCTGCAGACCACAGACCTTCCAGGCCTCACAGATCCCACCCCACAGCCCCTCCCTCCAGGTCCCCAGCTCTGCCCCCCGCCCCCCCCACCCTGCTGCCCCAGCTCAGGGCAGGGCTGCATGCTGTCCTGCTTGTGGCAGAACCCAGTGAAGGGGACTGAGCCATCCGGGATGGCTGATACCCTCGCTGGTAGACTTTTTTTGTCAGAAAAAAGGTGTTTGGGAAGGGGAGTCCGAGGACTGGGAGCAGGAGGGCCAGGCACTGGGGACAGACCGAGTACCCCAACACCACAAGGACTCAATATCACAACACGTCATAGAGTCAGGCCAGATGGCCAAGGTGGCCAGGCCAGTGAAGGCTGTCCCACCTCCGCTCTGCGTGCTCCCGCGGTGAGTGGCAGCTCCCGACACTTGGCCCTCTCCCGACTTGTGGATTTGTTCAAGTGGTCGGCCACACCTGCTGGCCATTTCCCCCATGGGATCAGGACCCTCCCATGTGGCTTCTGTCTTTAGGTCATTGAGCATCTTATCAGGCGGCCGTGGCCCCAGAGCTTGCCCTAGGACCCCTGAGCAGCTGAGGGCGGCTCTGGGACCTTGAGCCCAAGGTGGGTCACGGCCTCCTGTCTCTCAGCATGGACTTGGTGTGGCCTGGAGGCCTCTGAGCCGTCTGCAGTTGGCCGTCACTCACTGTCGGTGGACTTGGGGCTTTTCCACCTCGGGATGATTTTTACAGGAGGTGGCTGTGGACACTTGTTCACATTCAAGGGCACTTGTTTCTGGGGGTAAAAGCCCAGGAGCAGAACAGCCAGGTCTCAGGATAGAGTTTGGTCCAAGCAGAAGCCTCTAGTTTTACAAAGTGGCTGCCCCATTGGGTGCCCCTGCAGGGACATGGGGACTGTGGCCAGCTACCACCAGGGACTACCAAGGCAATGTCCTCCCACCAGGGACTCCCATGGCCACTGCCCACCAGGTATAGGGGTGGGGCTGAGAGGCTGGAGCTTGCAGGGCCCCTGTGTTGACCAGGGCACTAGGGTCCTTCTGACAGGGTTCCCCCAGTCAGCCAATGATGTGGGTCCCTTGGAACAGAGGCCTCTGTACAAGCTCTCAGGCCCAAGCCCCCAGGGCTCCACCAGGACACTTTCAGTCGCCTCCCACTTCCCACCCTCAAACTGGAGCGTGCCATGCCCACTCAGATGAGCCTCTGAGCGGACCCCCACCCCGAGCTTGACGGAGATCCCTCCCCAGCTAGAGGGGGGTGCAGCCACAGTAGCTGGTATGTTTATTGGGGTGCCGTTGGGCAGGTAGTATGCACAACATACGTAGGAGAGCCCAGAGCCGGCCCAGCACCTAGAACGGTGTGGAGGGCACAGGTGGGTGGCCTGTGCCTGGGGCGCTGCCCCACAAAGCCCACCCCCAAGATGCTCTCAGATCTTGGCCAGGGTGGAGTGTGCGTCGGGCTGTTCCTCTTGAATGGGGGTCCGGAAGCTGTTTCCCCCTAGGGAGAAGAGGGAGGTGGCTGGAGGTGGGGTGTCTCTCTCCTCCAGGAGGGGCCTGGGCTGGTCACAGTGGACACTCACCAGGTGACCTCCAGGCCCTTCCGTGCAGGTGCAGGGCCAGCAGGACAGCCAGGGGGGCCAGGAGGCTCAAGCCCAGGCCCAGGACAGCAGCCAGCAGGAGGCCTGCAAGGAATGTCAGTGAGGGCCCCCACTCTCCATCCCTACTCCCCTCTGGGCAAGGCCCCTTACCCCTGGGGGCCTCTGATGGGGGCGTGGAGGGCCCTAGAGAAGTTCCAGGCAGGGCTGCAGCGGGCAGGGCAGTGGTGGGCCTGGCTGCGGGGCCCTGGGTCTCCCAGGGTAGTGTGCCTGGGGAAGTCCTGTTCTCGCAGAGGGTGTCTGAGCTCAGGCTGCCTGGTTTCAGGGTGCGCTTCCCAGTCAAGGTGCAGCTGGGGGAGGGGAGTCGGTCAGTCAGGCCAGGTGGTGATGGGCTCCACACCGATGACCTCAAGAGCCTCTGACTCTAGGCCAAAGGTATTGGAGGTAGCGCCCTACCCCCCTTCCTCAGGCCCACGCCTTGCTGCACCTACCCTCCATCCCCATGACCCCCAACCCCTTGTCCCCATTTTCCCCAGCTCCCTGCCACCTCTGCACCAGCTCCTGGAGTAGAGCCCTGGAGGAGGGGGCCTCACACTCCGGGGCTCCGAGTTATGATCCCACATGCCTCCACTCTACCCGCAGGGACCCTGCTGTTGGGGACAGGCCCCAGGAGCTCCCCAGCCAGGGCTTCCTGCTCCCTGACCTGCCCAACCCTCAGTGGGAGCCCAGCGCGCCCCCACCCCAGCCCCAGCCCCTGCCCCCACCCCCACTCACTTGGTCCAGGGCTTGCAGGCCTGGTTGTCGCCTGGTGAGAAGTGGCCAGGAGGGCAGGGGGCACAGTCTGCAGCAAAGACCCCGGAGGTCTTTGAGCTCTGACCCCGGAGGTTCCTAGGGTCGGGGCCTGTGGGGCTGGTGCTCACCCCCATGGCAAGCGGGTGGGTGGAAGGCCTCTGGAAGACCCCTGTGCGTTCTGCCCACTGACCCTTACCAGGGAGCTGACGGGGAACCCCATTCTTGATGTGACCCTTCTGGCCCAGCCCAGAGGGGGAGACACTGGGACCGACTGTGTGATGTGAAACACGGCTCATTCACACCCTTACCAAGGCCTGTGGCTTGAGGGTACCACCTCACACGCACTGGACATGCACAGACACTCTCCCACCCCGGGCCAGGGCCACCACGAGGCTCACCGACTCCAGGCTTAAAGCCATCCAGGGGCTGAGTGCCTGGCCTACAGCGGCAGACAGTGTCCTGCGTGGGTGTGCATTTCTTCTTGAGCTCACTCCCACTTCCTGGGGGAGCAGGTGGAGGCTGTGGAGGAGGCTGGGCCTGCCCAGGCTGCAGACAGTGCCCCAGGAAGGGGGAGCTGGCCCCCTCTTCAAACCCCGAAGCCCCAGGGTCTCAAGCCTTCCCTCCTGTGACCGCTCCCTGGCCCCTCTGTTCCTCTGAGTCACCAGACCCTGGTGAGGGCCCTGTGGCCGCTCTGGCTCTCTTCCCCACCCTCCTTCCACCTGTTAGCCTGCGGCACCTGAGCTGGACACTGGTGGCTCCTGGGCTTAGGTAAGGCCACATGGTAGGAACTCCACGTGGCCCCAGGCAAGCCACAGCCAGAGCAGAGCCAGCCTCAGCCCCAGGAGGGTTCTGGGATGCAGGGCTTGTTTCTGCAGCTCCTGGGAATGTGGTGCTGGTTGTGGCTGCCCCCCTGCTGGCTGGGGCCCGGGTGGGTGGGGCTTACTCTGGTTGCACTGGGTACAGGGCTTGCAGGCCTCGTAGTTGACTGCCTCATTGTAGGAGTCCGGGTCGCAGGGGAGGCACACGGTATCCCTGGGTCCCTCACAGCGGCTCACCATCCCACTACCTGCAGCAGAGCTCAGCACATTGGCGGCTGACCCAGGCTGGCCTGTGGGCATTCACAGGCCACTTCTCTGGGCTGCACAGACCCGTGCCTTCCTTCTCAGGCCAGGCCCTCCAGAGCAGCACCCATGTGCTCCTCCCAGGACACCATGCCTGTGTCCATGTCACCTCTCCTCTGGGTGTTCCCCACCTGGAGGCTACTCACCTGGCTGGCACTCTTGACAGCACCTTTGGCCATTGGGATAGGTGTTTCCGACACAGTTCAGTGCGGCCCTGACTTCAAGCACAAGCCCAAGGAGCAGAAGGGCAGCAGGCCCCCAAGCCCCCACGCACGTCCTCATCTCTGCGTTCACAGGAGTCTGGGGTTTTTCCTTGCAGGATGTGGCTATAAGGGCTGCGGGGGAGGGTGGGGAGGGGCGGGAAGAAAGTGTGTAAGCAGGTGCGTGCCTGTTGGCGTGCACATGCGTGTGTCCCTGCATCCCTGTTGGGACGAGTGTTTGTCCTTGCTGATGGCCTGGACAACCCTGTCTTCCAGAGAGCTGATTACAGGCTGTGGGAGACCTGACATGTGACTGGGTCACACTCCCCGGCTGGGTGCTGAGGCGCTCAGTCGCAGAAATGTGGCAGAGCTTTCCCCACCCTTCTTGGGTGCAAGGGTCGCTGTCTCGTGCATGGGTGTGACTTGCTACAGCCCCGTGGGTGGAGCTACGCTCACCTGTTCCTTTGTAATCTAACCCCTTGCCCTGTTTAGGATAGAATCTTCTATGGAAGGGCCTTGTGCGAGTCCCCTCCTCTTACTGTGCCCTTGGGTGTGGCCTACCTAGATGTCAGTCAACCTGCTGACAGTGGACATCATGAAGATACTCAGTCCCCTGAAACCTGACCCCTGGCCTCATTTGAATAGCTTCCCTCAATACAAGGGGTCAGCGATGCTCTTGCGCTCTCTCTTCTTGCGGACCCTTAAGGTCAGAGGAGCTGTCACAGCGACCCCAAAGAAAAAGGTATTTGTGTCTCTTGTGTGGTTATTTCGTGCAGCCCAGTTAGCCCAGTTTAACTGGAGTGACCCCTGAGCCTTTTAGTCGCGAGATCCGAAACCCGGCAACAGGCCACTCACAGGACAGGGCCACACAGAGAGACAGGAATTCCTGGGGCATTTATTCCTGAGAGCAGCCTAGTGTCCATGACCCAGGGCAGAGTGTGCATGCAGCCACCTGGGCATGTGAAAGGAAGAGCACACACAGGTACACACCCATGTACACATGTGTGCAACAGGGACACATACATGTGCATATGTTATTTGTGATAAAGAAGAATCAAATCCAGAGGCACTTTACCCCTGACTACATCCCCAGTCCTTTTAGTTTCAAGACAGTCTCACTAAATTTCGAGGTTGGCCCTGAACTCGCAATCTTTCTGCCCCAGTCTCCCAAGTAGCTGGGATTATAGGTTGGGCACTGTGCTTGACTGTCTTAATTTTTTTGCAGTACCAGGGATTGAACCAAGAACCTCAGGCATGCTAAGTGCTCTACCACTGAGCTACATCCCCAATCCCTTATTTATTTATTCATTAATTTTGGAGACAGGGTCTTCCTAAGTTGCCCAGACTAGCCTTGAATGTAGGACTCCAACTCCACTGCCTCCGCCTCCAGTCACTGGGGTCACAGGCATGGCCCCCACACCCAGCTCATACTTCCTTTTCTTACATGTGGACACCCTCTGATACCACTCTTGCTTGAAGAAAATGGGTTGGGTAAGGACTGGGAGGGCTCTGTCTCTTCTGTACCTATTAAATTGTGCCATGACAGGATTATCTACTCCCGAGTTAATTTTAAAAGCTGCAAACGGAGTTCCCCACCCCTGCAGGATGAGCAGAGGGGAGGGGCTGGAAATCCCCCACCCACGAGCCACACAGGTGAGAGTGGCCTGGCCACCTGCAGGAAATCCCCAGCCTGGAGGCGGGGCCAAGTGGGGACCAGACAGCAGTCGGAAGGAAGTGGAAGGAGAGACCCCCCAGCCTCTAAGTGCAGGGGGGTCTCGGAGGAAGGAGGGTCCTCATCTTCAAACCCTGGCCCATGAGCAGCAAGAAGCCTGATTTGCCAAAGGGTTTCTTTTGAGGGTGAGCTGGGGGTCTTGACGTGCACCTCTTCCACTTTGAAGCAGCCTGCCTCCTCTGCCTGCCCCTCTGTGCATGACTGGCCAAGGGGCTGGCTCCTGCCCACAGGTGACCTGAGGTGCACTGAAACCTGGATGCTGGCTGCCCACCCTCCAGCAGGTTCATTTGGGAAGCAGCCTCCCCTGCTTGAAGCTGCCCTGCCTGTCGTGACAGTGGCACTGCCTGTGCAGTTCCCATGGCCTTGGGTGGGAAGTCCCAGGTCTGCAGAGGCACGGTCAGGAACTGCCTACACTCTGTCCACTGAACTCAGATCCCTGAGGTCTGCAGGGAGACCACAGGTGTGAGCAAAAGGACCCGAGCACAGCCTCACGTCCGAGACCCAGGGCAGTGTGTGCACATGTCCTACCCTCCCTTGGGTATGGCAGTCACAGGGGTACCCAGAGCAGCTGGGTCACAAACGGCTGACCTGGGGCCTCAGAAAGAACAGGTGTGCACACCACAGCATCCCGCCTGCCGCCAGCCCACACCTTGGCTGCTGCACTGCCCTCGGGCCAGTTCTCAGATGCCGCCCCAGCCCAGGGCCATGAGCTGAGGGGGTCAGTAGCCCTGGCTGGCAAGGACAGGCTACAGGCCAGCCCAACGTGGTCATACCCCAGAAGGGTGGGCGTTGCCATCTTGGAGACGTTACAGAAGGCAGAGCCTGTGGGGACTTTCCTGCTGACACCATGGTCTGGCATCTGGAGTCTTTCTTCTGGTCTACGAACCAATCCAGATGCTAACACACCCTCATAGCTGTCAGGGTCCCCCCCGTACTGCACAGAAGCAGGTCCTGGTGGAAGATGGCCAGTCACACAGGAAGGCAGGGTGGGCCCAGGATGGCAAGAGGCAGGTGGCACATCAGCCATCCTAAGGCACCCGTCCTGCTCTCCACACCCCCCCACCGTGCTCTGCTGCTGACCCCCACACAAGACTCACTCATTGAAGCCACCCACCAGCTCCATGGGCACAGTCCCCACTGGTCACAGCTGTCTCATTTTCTGCAGGCTGCCCTCTTCCATCTTTAGTTCAATCAACTGTTTAACAAAAGCTGGGAACCCCTCACGTTAACCAAATGCCCACCTCAAAAACTTCTAGTGAGGGCTGGGGCTGAGTGGTCGAACACTTACCTAGCACTGGGTTCGAGTTTCAGCAGCACATTTAAATAAATGAATAAAGTAAAGGTCTTCAAAAAAAAAAAAGATAGAAACAAAGAAAGACTCTTGTGGAACTGCCTGGCCTGAGACACTCCCAGCTGCCGTGTTCGGTTTTTCCACCAAAAGGAGGAAGTGTGAGAAAAACCAACTTATTTTAGATTAACGGTCCTTGTGACAAGGAATGCTGGCGTTTTCTCAGGCTGCTGGCGGTCCCGTGTGGTCCGACAGGCCCCAGGCCCGCCCAGTGACCCACCCAGTGACCCACCCAGCCCTGGTCCAGGAAGCAGGGCCTCCCTGACTGCCCGACCACTGCCAGCAGAGCTGATTCTGCCCTTTCAGTTTTCCAGGAAACGGCAGGAGGTACGCTATTTCCCACGGTGTGGGCAGCCCGCGAGGGGCCCAGTGCCGACGCGGTCAGCACCTTCAGCAGAACTCAGCGGTTCTCAGAAGAGACGGAGCCATGGAGGCCCAGAGGGCAGAGCCATGCTGGGCACGCTCAGCTCAGTCTGGCCTGGGGACTGGCCACCCGCTGGACCCGCACTGCACAGGGACACACAGGATAGTGAGCGGATCTTTAATGAACCTGGGCCACGCTGTGGTTGGGAACTGAGCCAGAGCTGTGCATGGCCCGCAGGAAGGAAGGTTCTGGGCAGCACACTGTGGCCGGTGGTGACCCCTGCAGGTGGGACGAGCCCCCCTCCAGGGCCAGAAGCGAGCTGGGCCCCGGTCAGGGCCACTCAGAACTCCTCGTGCACGTTGCGGGCGTAGTCCATGAGCTTGCTGCCCGTGAAGAACTCGCTGTACTTGAGCACCTCCTCGGGCTCCAGGTGGTGGTTCTGGTTCTCGTCCGCGATGGCGATCATCTGCTTGGCCTCGTTGAGGGCGTTGTACTCGTTCATGGGGTCCATGTAGTTCTGTGGCAAGTACTGGCATGGTCAGCAGTCCACTCCCAACACCCTGACTGGCCCGACCCAGCTGGTCCTCCCCCACACACCTGGACATGGACACCGGGACAAGCTAAAGAGGGGCACATTCTGTCTCAGGGGAGAGGCACAAGGCTTTATTGTCATAACCACTCAAAGTGTGGCTCCTCGATTAAGATGCCCACTGGTTGCAGGACAGGGATGTGGGCATGTTCTGGAATGTTCCAGAAGGGAGACGATGATGGATGGGAAGAACACAAGAAGAAGCTGGGGGCCCTGAAACACCTGCCTGGGGCCTGCAATGGGTCATGCCAAACACACTGACGTGGCCACGAGGCAGGGAGGGCCCGGCCGGCCGTAGAACCCAGGGCTGATGAAGGGCTGAACCGCAGCCAGCCCTGCTCCACCATCAGAGAAACTGAGGGCTCTGGAATAGAACCCCAGGCCTCTCGCACAAGGGGAAACCACCAGGCAGCCACCATGCAGGACTCCAGGGACAACACTCCCACCCACAGCAGAGGGCAGGCCCTGCCCTGTGACCCCCACACCCGCACCCAGCCCACAGGCCCCTTCAGAACCGGGTCCAATGTGCGCTTCCTTCTGGGCCTTGAGGAGGGTCCAGGAGCCCTGACACAGGGCAGGTGTGCAAAGCGGCAGAGCCCTCGTCCATGAGGCCAGGCCCATCCCAGTACCACCAAAACAGGAAAAGACAGAATCCCAACACCTCCCAAGGACTGAGCCGCCAAGTCAGGAGCAGGCCCCATGGTCTTCCCGGGAGTTTCTGTCTCTCTGACGTGTGGGTGGGCCCTCCTGGAAAGTGCTAGGTACAACCAAGGACACGCCACAGCCACCGTACCCAGGTCCACGGCCACCACAGTGGCCGTCCTCTCTCCAGTCACTGCTGTGGGCTTGCAGGATACCCCGTCCCCAGGGCTGTCCTCGGACACACCGTGTTCCCTGGGTCCTCCCTCACCTCCAGCTCCTCCATGGTCACAATCCCGTCGTGATTGGAGTCAATCAGCTCCTCAAACTCTCTCTTCCTGTCTTTCACCCAGCTGTCGTCGATGTCCTGGCCCTGCTGGTTCTCAACGGTGCCCACAGGCAGCGAGATGAATTCAGGCAGAGAGAGCTGCTTGTCGCCGTCCTGGTCTGCAGACACGGGGCAGGGAGGGGGGACTTGCAAGTCACCTTGTGTGGC
Organism: Callospermophilus lateralis; assembly: GCF_048772815.1. Taxonomy (NCBI): domain Eukaryota; kingdom Metazoa; phylum Chordata; class Mammalia; order Rodentia; family Sciuridae; genus Callospermophilus; species Callospermophilus lateralis. The sequence goes on along the minus strand of NC_135311.1, from coordinate 143,467,328 downwards.
AATGCAGCAGACTATGCCACAGACGTTCAGCTTGTGACATTGGCCTGAACCCCACAGGTGCCTCTTAGGGACCTGCTCCAAAACCTGGCCAGGCCTGGCCTACCCTCCTTCCCGGCCTCTGCGCAGCAGAGTGGTGAAACCTGGCCACTCAGGAAGCACAGGCACTCCAAGTCCACTGGTCACCCCAGGCCTGAGGCCTGCTGGCCGGATGCAGCCCAGCCGTAGGATGGGCCTTACCCAAGTCCCGGATGATCTCCTTGACCATGAACTTGAGCATGCCCCGGCTGTGCTCAGGGTGAAGGAACGACAGGAACTCGTCCTCCGTCAGCAGCAGGTCTGCAGGGGGATTGTCCGCCTGATACCAGCGGTCTCTGAGGTTCTCCAGGACTTCCTGTGCTGAGAGAGGCAGGCCTGTGAGCATCCTGGCACCAAGGCCAGAAGGCTCCAAGAGAGCAGCAGGCAGGACACACCGAGCCGAGGCCCAGGGCCTGGCCCACCTGGGAGGGCAGGGCCTACGAGGCGAAGCACAGGAACCTCTGACGCAGCCGACCCCCGTGGCCCTGACCCATGGTCCTGACCCCTGGCCCGTCACACTCCGGCTGTTTATTCCTAGGCAGAAGTGGAAATCACGCAGCGGGCTGACTCACCTCCACAGTCTGCAGGAAAGACGGCATCACCCTGCTCCCTACTCACTGCACGTGCAGCCTCACCCGGCAAACACGGCGCTGCAGAAAACCCAGTTTCTAGAAATGACTGAGGTGGTGAGCAGAGCTTCCCAGGGGCCCTCCCGGCTGGGCCCGCGAAGACCTTGCGCACGGTCCTCGTTCTCTGCAGCGGCAGCTACCTATGTCTGGGACATCCCCACACGTCCCCAGGCAAAACAGGATACCCTCATCCTCCTGGGACCCACTGTGGTCAGTGACCACGTCCTGGTGCCTGCAGCGAGGCTTCACCTGGGTCCTGACTCAGCCCAAGGCCCTATCCTGGCTAGAGAATCCCCTCCAGAACCCGGAGCCCTCCCAGCTGTGGCAGCTGGGGGTGACCTTTGCATCTCAGCGCTTTCTGCTCAACAGGCCACCCTGTGGTGGCCTAATTCACAGGACAGACTCTGAAAACAGACGGGAGCCAGGGGTGGTGGCACATACCAAGAGTTCCAGCTACGGCAGAGACTTGAGTCAAGAAGACTGCCTGAGCCCAGGAGTCAAGGCAGCCTGGGTGACCAAGACCCCATCTCAACAAACCAAAAATCAAAACAAAAAAATTCAGGAAGGTGGGAGACACGGGGCTTGGTAAACACAGGCTGCCCACATCCCTGCCCGCTCCATGGATGGCAGGACGGGGTCAACCCCGAGACCCAAATGGGACAGGCAGACCTGCTGAACAGCCCATCCCAAGACCCTTTCTCTGGGCAGGATCATTCCACAAGACAGCACAGGAGTCGGTAGCACTGTCCCACTGAACTACCCTAACCCTGCCGGCCAACCCCCAAGACACTCCCTGGCACCTGTGGATGGGACCTCTGTGGGAAGAGGATCTGGATGTGAACCTCCGGATCTGGGGGTTCCCTTGAGAGGAAGCCATGACAAGACATGGAGGGACGTGAAGTGTCCGTCAGAAACACAGCCCAGGACTCAGCAGTGCACCAAGGTGCCCTGGGAGCCACACGAGGGAGAAGACAAAGACCCCAGGCCTCCCCGTCCCTCAGATCCCCCAGAGGGGAGCGCCAAGCAAGGAACCTGGAGCAGGCTGAGGTGGAGAAGGTCGGCTGGAGCATGGGCTGGGACCTGAGGGGCACACAGGCACCCCAGATGCCATGAATCCTGATACACCGCTACTGAGTCCCAGGGCAGACAGGGACTTCGCAGATGCAGGAAGGACATGTCCTACACAGGACAGACACACCAAGTGAAGGGGCCCAGAGATGACCAGCTCCCAAAGTAAGATGAGGTGGAAGACAGGGCCAGCCAAAGCAGCTCCCAACTGCTAGGCAGGAGGACAGACCCCAGGGCCCCCCGAAGGGGAACTCCAGGGGCAGCAGAGACAGGCGAGCAGGGAGGAGGGAAACCCAAACATCCAAATCCCACCTTCGGGACAGAGCTGGGCTGGGCAATGGGGCCTGTTAGCCCAGCATGGGGGGCTGAGGTAAGAGGACTGTCGGGACCCATCTTAAAAAAAAGAAACCGGAGAGAAAAGAGAAAGACAGGAGCAAAGTATTACCATGGTAGGGCCTGCGCACGGGCAGCCGGAGGGCTCACGGCTCATGGGCTTCCCTTCTGCCCACTGGGCCCCGTCCCGCCAGGGAGCCACACACCCCAGCTAAAGGGTGGCACGCAGGGCCCACAGGCAACAGCCCCCATGAGGACAAGGTGGACCGATAGGACACCATGGGCCTAACCTATGTGGAGCCAGACGTGGGCCGAGCGAGTCACCAGCATGACGGGGGCGGGGGCACAGTGAAGGCACAGAGCCAGACGGGTCTAGTCCCCTTATCCTGCTTCAAACGGCATGTCCATGAGACAGTCCTCCCCACAGTCCCCTGGAGCTGGAGCCGGGCCCTGCCCCTGCCCCTGCCCCTGCCCCCTGGTGTGGCATGGCTGACATCAGGCTGAGGATTCCCCGTAGGCCTGCTACCCACACCCCACACCTGACTGAGGTGGGGTCCCCTGGAAGGGACAGGAGGCTGCCTGCTCCTGCCTGCACTGCTGCTCTGTGAAGGTCTCTGCCAGGCCCTGCCCCACGTGCCTACCACTGTGCCTGGGGTCTTGGCCCAGGCTGTTCTCGCCATGGGAGCCTCCCATCACGGGGCCAGCTCTCCCTGCCTCCCGAGTACAGAGATTTGCCTCAACTGTAACTAAACCATGGCACTGAGGTGTACAGTGTGCCTGCCAGTTATGCACCCGAGAGCACCTGCCCACCACTCACCACCCTCCCTGCGGGTGCCTCAGGGTGTGTGGATCTCTACACAGCCCCCAGTTTCCCTCTTACCCACCCACCCACACTGTCCAGAGGACCCCACACGCACACGCACAGGGGTGCTTCACCCTCCCCTATACAGCTGGAGCAGATCCCCAGGCCCAGGCCTTGCAAGGTCTGCCAGGCATCCTGTACAGACCTGTGAGGCTCAGGCGCCCTCTAACCACGCCTGGCCACACACACCCAGCCAGGTGGCCCACTGCCCACTGCCCAGGACCCAGCACTCACTCTCCTCGTCCACCTTGAGCTCCTCATGGTTCCTGATTGCATCAGCAACCTCCTTCTCACTGTGGCCTTTGCTTACCAGAAACTTCACTTTGTACTCATCCCAGGAGACGCGGCCTAAAAGAACAGGTCTGTGAAGGCGCTTGGCAGGAAACACTGGGAAAGAGACTCTTAGTTACTGTAGGACATCTGTGAGACACCCTCTGGTCACAGTGAGCCGCAGGGCAGAAGACCTGGACCACCTGCTCTCAGCATCCCCCCAAGTCAAGGGGTGGAGCACCCAGTGCCTAGCCCACAGTCCTGGCCAGCACCCTGGACCTGCCTTTTCACCAGCAGGGCCAGCGGGGGCCTCCATCCCACAGGGCCAACTGAGGCACAGCCGGGCTGTGCACAGGGCAGGGGCCCCAAACTCCTAACAAGCTGAGTTTCTTTCAAGGAAACATGAGGACCGCACTCGCTGCTCTGTGTCCTACATCTTCGATGAATGCCAGCCACTGTGAAAACGGGCTGTGCTAGCGGGCAGCAGCTCTGTGTCCCTATGGTGCCCCCTGCCACGCTCAGGGGCCCTGCCTCTGGCTTCCTTGACCTTCTGCTCCCTGGCCTGGAGCCCTATCCACCAGGCCCCAAGGTACCATCGCCATCAGGGTCCACAGCCCGGAAGTGCATCTTGTTCTCCTTAACAGCCTCCTGGAAGTGCTCGGCCGTCTTCTCCATGATCCAGCGCTGCATCTCCTTGGCACTGATCCTCCGGTCAGTGTTCACATCCACCCTGTGGAAGAGCAGACGGAAGGTGAGATCAGACGCGGCCCCCAGAACCCCTGACAGACAAACGAAGGAACATCACTGCCTTCAAGACTCCAAAGGCCGCTGCAAACCTGCCAGGAAGAGTGACACCATCCTCCCCATGGTGATGCAGAAAACCAGGGCTGAGGGTTTTCTGGGGGGCTGTTGGAACCCTGGAGAGGTGGTGGTGTGATCCGCAGCTGCCACTGGTGGCAAAGTCATCCTAGGAACAGACCCTCCCTCAGGCACAGCAGCAGAACCATCCAGACCCTGTGGCTTCCACTCATGACGGTTCACCAAGCACACTGTGCAGCAGGTGGCCACACAAATGCCTGCGCATCTGCAGGACTCAGAGCAAAGGCCCTGTCAAAGGAGGAAGAGACCCAGGGCTTGGGGACAGGCGATAGGAACAGAGGAAGCAACAAGAGCCATGTGCATGTTCTGTGACTGTGGCCACTGCGTTGCTACCCCATCTAGCTAGAAGTGCAACCTTCTGTGACCCCACCCCACCATGCCCTTGACCACAGTAGTGGCCAGCAGAAAAGGTAGGTGTGAGAGTGTGTGTGAGAGGGAGAGTAAGTTAGTGCGCGCGCGCATGGGCTAACACATAGCCCCCGGAGAGTCTCCTGGTTCAGAGTCCTCAGACAGCTCACCTCTGGCCCCTGAACCTCCTGCTGACCCAGGCTTGAGAAACAGCTCAGGGCCAGCAGCTCCACCCTAGCCCAGCACTACAGACCTTATGAGCCCGTGCTTGTAGTGCTGTCCCTTTAAGGATGTCCTCAGGGGCCCTCCCATCGTCTCCCACAATGAGCAGCCAGACTGGACCTCGTGGGTAAACATGGCATGCGTGGGCACCTACTTGGAGAAGATAACCATGAGCTTTCTCCGGCTCCTCCGTGGCTCTGCATCCTCGTCAAACCCGTCCATGTCTTTCCCCAGGAAGACTTCCTGGTGGAAGTCCTTGTTCAGGTGCCCGTCCATCTCCAGCTTCACCCCATTCAGGTGGTCTGGGGGCAGGATCTCGTTCTCCTCCCTGTTGACTGCCCTCTCCCGAGTGGAAGAGTGGTTGGCGGGTCGAGCAGATGCGTCCATCAGAAGGATAACGCCCAGGAACCAGAGGCAGTGTGCAGCCAGGCCACAGAGGGGAGCCTGCCTGGACACCATCGCTGTGAGCCAGAAAGGGCGGACAGCTGGTAATGTGCAGGCCAGGAGCTGGACACAGGGGAGCTGCAGAAGGCCGTGGCTCCAAGCAAAGCCCCAGGCACCACCAAAGGCTGAGGCACAGGTTGAGGCCCAGGGCCCAGAGCCTCCAGACCTTGAAAAGCAGTTAATGGTCTAGAAAAAAACACAGATCCACCATTTAGTGCAACTCAGCAAACACTTCAGCAAACATGCTCATCTTACAGCCAGAGGCAGAGGTCCTCATTCACAGGATCAGGACCACGAGGGGTAGTTCTTTTTTCTTTGCAGTGCTAATGGAACCCAGGGTAGGCAAACACTGTCATTGAGCTACAGCCCTAACCTCCTCCCTGCTTTTTTAAGGACCCTGGGTCTCAGCCAGGCATGTGGCTCACGCCTATAATCCCAATGGCTTGGGAGGCTGTGGCAGGAGGATCACAAGTTCAAAGCCAGCCTCAGCAACTTAGCAAGGCCCTAAGCAACTAAGCAAGACCCTGTCTCAAAATAAAAAATAAAAAGGGCTGGGGATGTGGCTCAGTGGTTAAGCACCCCTGGGTTCAATCCCCAGGTTTCCAGCTGTCTCTTGCTGAAAGCGGTCAACTACCCCATGACAACAGTACAACCTGCCGACACAGCCTGACTCTACCCCTCCTCCTCCAACATGTACCTGGGGCTAATCACTCACTGTCCAAGTTCTGACTTGAACACTCTAGAGCTCCATTACCTTGGCTAAGTCACCTGACCTTTCTGACCTCAAGTGTTTCACCGAACATCATGAAGCTCACCACCCCACACATGGGGTTTTGTGAGGACTGGGGACCCTAATGCAGAGTGCTGGCAAACTCTCCCACTCACCCAGGAGGGATCCAGCCCCTACTCCCTTCATACTGTAATGACCGACCCCTGTACACATGTGCAGGTACACATCCCTCTATGCACGTGTGACCCAATACACACATCCTCATTCACATCTATTGGGGAACACCAGGAAGGTGTTTCATGTGCCCATGAAATCTGTCCACCTGGCAAACCCCTGCTAGCCCTTCCAGGTACCTCTGTGCATTGTGGCATCTCCTGCTCTACAGTTCTGTGGATCCCAGTGGGGTATCTCATGCAGCCTCTGTCTCCTAGAACTACCACGCTATCAGCACACACCAGACACTCAGGAAGTGCTGCGTCTGGAGACATAAACAGCAGAGATGCTGCTCTCAAGGTGGTGGGTGGTGGTGGCATGCAGCCTGCCAAGAGCCACAAGCTGAAGGGACCTGGGGTCTCCAAGGAAAGAACTCAAGCCTGCCCTGCTGCCTCCTGGGGCAAGGACCAAGACAGCTGTCTTCTGGTGTTGACTTCATTAACCATGGATATAGACACACACAGGTGCCAGGAGCTGAGCTCTGCTCCTTGACACAATCAAGTCAGTTCTCAAGCCTACTTTTTTTTGGAACTGAGGGTTGAATCCAGGGTGTTCTACCAGGGAGCTACATCCCCAGCCCTTTTCATTTTATTTTGAGACAAGGTAAGTTGCCCAGGCTGTTCTCAAACTGCCTCAGCCCCCTGGAATTATAGGCATGCACCACCACGCCCAGCTTGATCCTGTTTATTTTGATGAATCATAAGGAAACTGGTACTCACACAACACTTAGTGAAAGTAACTCGAATAATCACAAATATCAGGAGTCCATCCAGTGAAATGTCTCCTGGGTTCACGGCAGTTACTTATCTTAAGGTGAAAGCAACCACAGGACTGAACCGGTGGGAAGCTCACTTCCTAGCCTCTCCAGGCCGGAACGCGACTTCCCAGGGAGCAGGGCTCCGCACGTCACTTCCCCACGAGGGGTCCTGCCCACCCACAGAAGCTGGAAGCACCTCGGAGGGTCTGTCAACCGCGTCCCCAAACGTTAACGTCTGCCTTGACTCTTCCAAGAGATGGGGCCACACTCAGATAACTTCCCTTTTATCTCTCACTCTCTGAGCTCCTCCTGGCCCCGGTTCCGCGGTCCCGCGTGACTGTGCCACTGGTGTGGAAGGGGCAACAGTGCGGGGGCGCGGCGCGTTTCCCGGACGGGGCTGCGGTTCTGGGACGGCTGCGGCCGCACTCATGCCTAACAAGGATCCAGAGACCGAGCCACAGTCCGGAGCTCTGCGCTCGGCTCCAGGCTCCGAGCCCCGCCGCCGGGGGGACGTGCACGGAGGCAGCAGGAGTCGGGGCAGCCGAGCCCGGCCTCGGCTTCCCGCGGGCCCGAGGACGCCGGCTAAGCCACCTCGGCCCGCGAACCCAGACCCGGAGCGGACAAAGCGCCTCGACCTCCGGACGCGCACTCGCGAGCCGCTGAGCGCTTCCGGCACAGCCCTCACTCACCGCCTCCTGCACGCGCCGGTCCGGGAGCGCAGCGGAGCGCTCGCGCCGCTAGCCACCTCGGCTCAGGCCGCCGCCATCTTTCTTCCGGGAAGAGGCGGGCAAGCCATCGGGCCGTCGGGGACGCGGGCGCCTCCATCTTTCCTCCGGGCGGAAGCACCCGCGCGGACGTTCCGAGGCAGCCAATGAGAGTAGCATGCGGGAACACGTGATGAGTGTCTTGGCTCCGCCCTCCCCACCCCGGTAAAAGGCCGGACCCAAGCACTACCGAACTCGCTGCCTCAGGGCGACTTCCGCCCACGGCCCGCCGCCCGGTGGAGCACCAAAGGGAGGCCCACACGCCCGGGAGTGTCGTGCGCACGCGTCGCCCCCTCGGCGCCACGCCTGCGCATTCAGCGCGGCTGCTGCCGCGATGAGACTTCCGCGGCGCGCGTGGCGGCGCCGGGCGGCGCTGGGCCTGGGCGGCCTCGCGCTTTGCAGCGTCGCGCTGCTGTATCTGGCGCGCTGCGCGTCCCAGGCAACCGCTCCCGACGCCGCCTCGGCCCCCCGCGCCGCCGCCTTTTTGGCCGTACTGGTGGCCAGCGCGCCCCGCGCCGCCGAGCGCCGTACCGCTGTGCGCAGCACGTGGCTGTCGACGGTGCGGCGCGGCGGCACCGGCGACGTGTGGGCGCGCTTCGCCGTGGGCACGGGCGGTCTGGGCGCGGAGCAGCGGCGCGCCTTGGAGCGTGAGCAGGAGCGGCACGGAGACTTGCTGCTGCTGCCCGCACTCCGCGACGCCTACGAGAACCTCACCGCCAAGGTGCTGGCCATGCTGGCCTGGTTAGACGAACACGTGGCCTTCGAGTTCGTGCTCAAGGCAGACGACGACTCGTTTGCTCGGCTGGACGCGCTGCTGGCCGAGCTCCGCGCGCGCGAGCCCGCGCGCCGCCGCCGCCTCTACTGGGGTTTCTTCTCGGGTCGCGGGCGCGTCAAGCCCGGAGGTCGCTGGCGCGAGGCTGCGTGGCAACTCTGTGACTACTATCTCCCCTACGCGCTGGGCGGGGGCTACGTGCTCTCGGCGGACCTGGTCCATTACCTGCGCCTCAGCCGCGAGTATCTGCGCGCGTGGCATAGTGAGGACGTGTCTCTGGGCGCCTGGCTGGCACCGGTGGATGTACAGCGGGAGCACGACCCGCGCTTCGACACCGAGTACAAGTCGCGCGGCTGCAGCAACCAATATCTGGTGACACACAAGCAGAGCCCGGAGGACATGCTAGAGAAGCAGCAGATGCTGCTACGTGAAGGCCGGCTGTGCAAGCGCGAGGTGCAGCTGCGCCTCTCCTATGTCTATGACTGGTCGGCGCCACCTTCGCAGTGCTGTCAGCGGAAGGAGGGCATCCCCTGAGTCCCAGGGACCTAAACTGATCTGCCAGGCCCGCTAGACGTACCTGGCTTATGCGGTGACAGTGGATGCCAGGCGGCAGCAAACAACACCTAGCCCCCTTCACCCCTACTGCACGCCCAAGTTGTGCGCTTTTGTGGCCACGTTTGTGGTCCTAACCAAGAACATCTTGTGGGTTTGGAGACTCCTGGAGGTGCTGCATAATGCAGCTCCTCCTCCCCTGGTCTTGGCCTGCATTTGCCCAGCCTAGCTGCTGCTTCCCATTGGGTGAGGGCAGGAGGGGCCAGCAGCTCCCCTCACCTGCGGCCTAACAATGTCACCATCCAAAGTTGTCACTGCATTATTTGGATCGGTCACTCTCTTGTGTCTTGTCAGTTGTGTCTGTCACATGTCAGATTTGAATTGGTTTAACATTAATTAGCTTTAATGGCATTTTGATCGGTTTCTTGAGTGAGTTCATGGTAAATATAATGCAGTGGTTGCCTGTGACCTGTTTGTAAATATTGTACATTTGTGTCAATGAGAGTTCCACATAGACGGTGTGCAGGTCTCTTTTTACTATTATTTAAGAAAAAGATTTTTATTTCAGAACTTGGAGTTTGTGGGTTAATCTGTCAGTTAACTTGAGTGGATGACCAGGCCCCTGTATGTTAAACATAGAAGAATTTTAAGCTGTCCATTTGTTTTTAAAGTTTTCACACAGGTCAGTTGTGTGTCTGTTTCTGAACAGACTTTCCTTTTAAGGTTTCCACACAGGCCTTCAGATTCCTGGTTGCTCAGACTTGGCACCATTCTGAGGAATCCAAGCCCTTGGAGTGTTGACCAGGACTTACTGGCACACTGACCACAGGAACCACCATATTTTTAACATCCCTCATCCGTCCCTTTTTTTGTGTTCATCGAGTATGAAAAGCTGGGGCTGGGATATGGCTCAGTGTTGAAGCACTTGACCAATGTGTGCAAGGCCCTGGGCTCCACACACACAAAAAAATGAAAACTGCGATTGTTTCATGAGGTGACAGATGGTTGGAGCCACTGCAGCCTCCAACCTGTGCGGATGGAGCCCCTGCTTCTTGTCAGGGTTGGGTTCTGTAACTGGGTGGCTGATGTCTTTCGGAGTTCTCGGGCTGTGAATTTCAGGCACAGGATTGGGTTATTTTGTTGAAAGGTGGTGAAGGGGGTCTGTGGCCAGCAATCTGAAGACTTATCTCCCACCCGAGAGCATGGGGCCAGACTGTCCCAGGCTGCAGGGTTGAGAGGAGGTGGAGCCAGCAGTGTCCAGCAGGCCCCTGAAGCCAAGATGAACACCCTGCCTGTACATCATTCCTAGATGGGACTGGAAGAATCAGGGCAGCAGAAGGGCCCTGCCCACTGAGGGGGTGCAAGTTCCCCAAGGGTGTTGGTAACTCAGGACCCGGATAACTACTTGCCATTTTCACCTGGGGTCTCTCGTCTGGACCCTAGAATCAGTTGGGCAGCTGGCCTATCTCCACTGTTCAGGGGAAGAAAAGGAGCCTGGAGAGACTGCAGACTCCAAGGACCACATGGCCTGGGGCAGAGCCAGGACTTGAGCCAGGGCTGCACTGTCCTCTACAGTACTCCAGAGAGCACCACAGGCATCACATGCCCAAGACGTCCACGGTTAGGGTGCAAACATCCACACATACACTTGCCAATTGTTCAGGGAATATTTAGGGAAGATTCCTGAGGCCAGGCCCTGGGCCTGTGCATTCCTGTGGGAGGGCTGTGAGCTTTAGGATTCAGACTAACCACATGGAGTTGCCAGTGTGCAGCTGGTTTTGACCTGCAAGGGTGAGAGCCTTGAATCCAACTTGAAACACCAAGTTTGTCAAAGCAGAACAAAGCCGACTTTGGTTGATGTCCCACATTCACATTGTATCAGTGCAGTATCAGGACTTGGGACCTGACTCCTCTCAGCCTGGCACAGAGGAGTGGCCATAGCCACCTGCTGTCCTGGTCCTGGAGATGGGGACATAGTGTCAGGGCCTTAGGAGGCACGGGGCTTGAGATACTTAGACTTGCAAGACAGGCTGTGTAGTTGAGCAGAGGGCACTGGGACACCTCAGGGTCTCCTTGTGGGGGCTCAGAGGACAGCACTCCTTTTCTGCCCCCCAGGTTGGCATGGAGGCACCTGCATGCAGAGTGGGTCCTCCCAAGGCACCCATCCACCCAGACCTTTTCAGAATAGCCCAAATGAGGCAAAATTGTGAGGGGGAAAAAAAAAAAAATTCTAGCATCCTCAAGCAAACAAAGTGCTTTTGAGGGACCATAGCCCAACCTCCCAGGGATCTCTGTTCCTGGGACCCTGAAGCCCCAGCAGCCCTGCTCCCCTCCCCCAACCATCAACTGGCCTCTGTGGGCACCTGTTCCCTCTCCTTTGGAACTGCCAGCCCCCCTCAGCTCTGTTTCCACAAGTGTGTCCTCCTCTCTCGGCTCCCCACACCAATCACACCGCCCAAGGTTGAAACAATCCTAGGATGTCCCACTGCTTCCTGGGGCCTGTGCGTTACCCCCACATGCCTGGAATTCCTTCAGCATGGCATGACTCTCTGGATCCCCTCATCCCTTCCTCCCTGGGAATCCCCACAATGGGTGGGCTTACAAGGAGGGTGGCTGAGGCCCAGGACACTATGGGGAGAAGTCAGGGAAGGCAGGTGCAGAAGAATCCAGAAGGCCGGGTTCCCTGAACTCTCCTGTCCTGCTTCCTGCCAGACTCAGGCCTCTACACTGGCCTGGCCAGCAGCATCTCCGTGGGCTGAGGCTGGCACCTGGCTCCAGTGGGGCCACAAAGGAGTTCCATAGCCAGAGTTCGCCAGCAGCACCGGGAGCCTGTCCCGTCTTAGCTGCCCCTGGAGCTGAGTGCAGCACGAAGCTGGGGAGTGTGCCTGTAGGAGCCTGGACAGTGGTCATCTCCATTCTCCAGAGTGAACACTACAAGCAGAGCCCACCCTCTGAGTCAAGGTCTGGTGGGGCAGGAGCCCAAGCAGAGCCCATGTCCAGCTCCACCTCCCACTAATCTGGAGCCTGACCCAGCCAATGACCAGAGAGGGAGGTGACCCAAGCCCTAGCCCTCCCTACAGTGGCGTCTGAAGGTCTCAGCTGGCCCAGACTCCCACCTCTGATCCCCAGAGGAAGTGACATGATGGATGGCCACGCCAGCTCAAGTCCCTGTGGGCGGTGACAGAGGGTCAAGGACTCACCCTCCAACCATGTCCCAGTAAGGCTTCCCAGCCCCAGAGAGAGATCCACACACAGCTGTCTGGAAGCATTTCCAAGAGTCAGGCCTCAGTACATCCTGCCGCTGAGGGAGCCCTTGGGGTTGATGTGGGTCTTCAGGCCTGGAGGCCTTCAGGGAAGGGTTTGGGGCTAGAGGTGGACACAGGCTTAGGAGACTGAGTGGAGCTCATGGAGACACTTCACTGTGGAAAGGAGTTGCTGGGCCTCCAACCCCTGACTTCTCTTTTGCTCTGCCCTGGCTGCCACCTTGCACACCCATGTCCCAGCAGGGCAGTCTCAGGGCTGTGGGTACAGGTGAAGGCAGGAGCCCCACCGGGCCAGGCGGGCCATGTGTATGACATGCCCGCTGTTGCAAAACTGATGTTATCACACCGGAAGAACCCGTGAGTCACTGCCCCACAGGAGGGGCAGTGCCCTAAATCCTCCCAAACAAAGACCCTTTGTCCCCAGACTCCACACCATCGTGACACTGTGCTGCAGGCCAGGGGCATGTTGCCCACACCAACAGTGCTCTCCAGCCCAAGTGCCAGGCTGCAGAAGACCTCAGGCTGCTGAAGTCCCAGGCGATGGAATCCTGCCTGCGGCAGCAGCCTAACCTGGGAGCCCGGTCAGTGAACAGGATGGAGTCCATGGATGACCCGAGGTTCCTGCTGCCACCCAAGGGGCTTCTCCCCAAGACAGGGCACCAGGAGCCCCTTGTTGGGGGTAAGAAGCCCCTCGCCTTTGACCCTTTCACCAAGCTTCCCCAGCCAGCGAGCACCAAATGCCCTGGGCAGCCATGACGGTGAGCCAGATTGAGGCTCTAGATAGCAACCTCTCTACCTTGGGCCACCATCTCTATCCATAAGTCTGTAAGACTGGGGCTCCTTGGTGCCAAGGACCACTTCTGAGCTCAGTGACTCATCTGAAATCTGCCCCATGATCGTAGCACAGGGGCCTGGTAATTCTGGCCCTGAAGCAAGCCCTAGCTTCAGAGCAGAGACCCCTGGAAACATAGAGACCCCCCCCACACTCCCTCCTCAGAAACTCAAAGACATTCAGGGGCACCTGTGTGGGGACACTGGGACACACCCTCAGGTTCCTGATGTCATCTGTGTGAACACTCAGCCATCAACCCGAGCACCCGGGACACTGACTGGAGAGGCACAGGCCATTCTTGGTCCAGGTCTGGGGTCCCTGGCTGACACACCGAGATGGCTGCAGGTGGAGCCGGGCACCAGGAGGGGCCCACCTCAGCCTGGCCACCTGCCTGAGTGTGGCTCTGCAGTGCCGGCCTCGCTCTTGGTGTCTCATCTCTCATTTCCTTGTCTCTCTGTCTGCCTCTCTCTGTGGGGCCCCAGGTCCCATTCTCTAGGGCTCCATCTTGAACATCACAATCCTTGCAGTCAAGAGGACCCACCGCCCAGAGAAGGGTGGCGGGAGACCCACCAGGTGCAGCCAGGCCAAGGCAAGCCCACTGTCCTGGGAGGCTGCCTCTGGCTCTAGCTCACTCTGCCCAGGGTGGGGCTTCTGCTCCTAGCAGGGCAGAGAAGGGAGGTATGGAGTAGCGATTCAGGGCTGGGCCGGCCGGAGCCCCTGGAAATCAGATGTGAGTGGGGTATCTGTGTCCCAGGGCTCCTGCGTCTCATGGCACTGCAGACATGACATGAGGACACACATATGCCCAGGCCGTCCTCTCAAGTCTTGCTCTGCCTCCGCCAGGACTTGGGTCCTCAGTGCCTCCACCGATCTGCTCATAGTCCTTTCAATGTGGCCCTTCTCTCTGTGGCCAGTGGGACTGGGGCTGCAGGGAAACCCCAGAGCTCCACCTTGGCCCAGTGAGGTGGGCTGCACCAGCAAGGGTAGTGTCAGAATTGCAGGGGGCTCCCAAGTCTGGACTTCTTCACCTAGCTTGGGCCCCTGTGACTCATCAGGACCTCAGGAATTGGGAATTTGGGGTAGGGATAGTCACCTGCCCGAAGCCTGGGCCCCCCAGGTAGCCCTCCCTTCTCAGCCTCCTTGATGGGGGACCCAGGGGTGCTCCACACTGACCCTTGCAGGTTGTAAGGGATATCCTGCCAAACCTGGTGGCAACAGCCGCAGTGAAGCAGAGACCCCTGCAAACAGGCCCAGCCCCTGACGCCACTCTGGGGGGATCAGGGAGAGAGGTGGGGACGGGTCAGTGGACAAGCCTGCTTGGTACTGCGTCAGTGCCTGGCTGGATCAGCCTTCCCACTGCAGGTCAGGCTTCAGGGAGGGCCCCTCTGTCCGACCAGATGAGTCCAGTCCCCAGAGGAGGGGCAATAGCCTTGGACACAGCCTCTCCCTACCCACTGCTGCACCCCACACTGCCCAGAGCCTGCAGACACATCCCTCTGCCTGCCGGCACCTCCCACCCAGACTCTGGGAGATGATCCAGGGGGAGGAGGGCCCTCCCTGCCCCCTCCTTGGGGCATCTGTGGAGGAGTCAGAGGCTAGGGGCCCACTGCCATCTGCTGAGGGCCTGGGTGCCAACCAGAAAGCACATCTGGGTAGTCTGACTCCAGCCCAGGCATCCTGAGGTCTGGGTTTGCCAGAGCCAAAATGGTAGCCATAGGTGACCTCAAACCCAAACCTACAACAGAAAGTGAGGGCCTTGGCCAGCAGCTCCTGCCTCAAGGGCCGCGGTGGAAGGCTGCTCTGCCAAGGCCACCCTACCTACCCTACCTACTTCCACAGCCCCTGGCCTTGGGATGTGGAGGCCATCGCTGGGGAAGGTGGCAAGAAGTGGATGCCTGCCGCTTGTCCCTCTCCTGTCTCAGCTGGGCAGCCTTACCCAGCCCACACCTGGGCCCACAGGTGCTCGTGGTGTGGTCTGCACACACGTGAACAGTCCCACCCATGGCCTGCACAGGCCCGAATGCTCTTCTCTCCCCCACAGGATGCAGCCCCCAGAGCTAGCTGCCTGTCGTTCCACATGGCCTGCTCCCCAAGATGAGGCTTCCAGGGCCCTGAGGCCAAACAGGTTGCCTTCTAAGGCGGCACAGATCCTAGGAGAGGGGGTTCCAGGCCATGGGCTGCAGGCCATGGGCTGGGACCTACATGGACGTCTGTCCTGGTCCCTCAGAGTCAACACAGCCCCTAGCACGCGTGGAAACTGCCAGGAGGCCTGGCTGCTCCTGCAACCTCCCCCAGAGGCAGGAGAGCCTGGGGGCTATGTGGTAGGGACCTCATTAGCCCCCAGGTCTACACTCTATCCTCCAGGGCTGCATACACACCACCAGGCAGACCACGGCCACCTGCCCACCTCCACCAATGAAATAACCAGGCAGTACCCCGGGGCAACAGAGTACTGGGGCTTTTATTGCTGTGACCACAGGAATCCACTGGGGGGGTCTTCTCGCTCCTTCCTCAGAGGGGCAATCACAGGTCCTGACAGGGTGCTCCCTCTGCATCCTCAGGCACCCAGAAGCAGCCCAGAGAAGCTGGAGCCACTCTGGATGGTGAGGACCACCCCGGAGCCGTTGTCCACAAACACGGAGGCATACTGCCCAGCCTGCAGGCACCACGGTGGGCATCACTGCCTGTGGGTATCCTGGTCCCACAGCCTCCCCGACACAGGAAGAGCACTTGGGGCCAAGGCCCAGCCCAGATGAAGGACCACCTATGCACCTAAGAGCTGACCCACTAGGCAGTGCCCTCCCGGGTGCTGGGTGCTAGGTCCAGGGTCCTGAGTGACTCCCGCTGGGCTGTCAGCCCCTGGCCCTGAACCCAGCCACTGTCTCCCTATGGTCTGTGCAGACAGTGGTAGGGGAGGGGCTTCAAGACACACAACCCAAGGGCAGACCCCAAGGGGCTATGACCTGAGTCAGCATGCCACCCTCACCTGCAGCTGCAGCAGCCCCTGCAACTGTGCCGTGAAGACCCTGCTGTTGCTCTCCAGGCCTGAGATGGCCTCCAGGGACCTGGGCAGGGCAAGAGTGAAGGCTCAGATACACTCATGATGCTTGCCTGTGGTCCCGGCCCCAAAGGTGGACCCAGGGACTGGCACACTCACGTGTGGCGGTGACACAGGGACTCGATGCAGATGAGGACACGCACAGTGTCCCGGGCCCGCAGCCGGGCCCTGCCCTGCAGCTCACTATGGTCTGTAGAGACAGTGGTAGGAGAGGGGCTTCAAGACACACAGCCCAAGGGCAGACCCCCAGGGGCTGGGGGAGGGTGGATGTGTGGCAACAGAACACAGAGCCCCAAATGGGGCAGTAGCATCTCCGATGGCCCCACAGTGCCAGGTGTCCACCCGAGGCCTAACCCATCCCCACCCTCACCAAACACACGGCCCAGCTTGACTCACCCACGTGTAGGCTGGCGGAAAACTGGAAGATGGCAGAGACTGGGGCTGTGAATCGGCCTGAGGCCAAGCTCAGGCCAGACCCCCGCAGGAAAGCACCCTGGGCAGTGGGCTGTAAGGGGCAGTGAGTGAGCAGCTGGCTGGACCCTCACCCTGCACACCTCACCAGGGGGAGACACTATTGGCGACAGCCACTGAACCAAGTGGTTCTCATTCTCATGGGAGAAGAACAGAGCTGACCCCTGTGTCTACCTCCATCTGAGTTTCAGGGCACAGAACCCAGGCCCCAAAGAGCGGATGGGGACCCAAGAGCCCCACACAGAGGGCTTCCCCACTCCCTGGTTACCCTGGCCCTGCCAGAGTCCTGGTATAAGGAATAGTCTGGGCATACTGGGGGTCCTAACCTTGACCAAGGCCACCCCCACCCTCTGCATGGGCTCCCCAGATGGCCAATGTGTACATGTGCTCAGACACTGCCCAGTCATGTCCGTGGGCCCATCTCACCTGTAGGGGCCCCATGCTGCTTCCTGTCCCCATAGACCCCTCTTAGTGAATGAGAACTTGCAGTGGGTGCCCCAGAGATGTCAGGACCTGCCCTGGTCCCACATGCCCACTCACAGCCTGGAAACCCTGCAGCTCCACCAGTGTCTTCTTGTCTACCAGCACGGGGCCCTTCAGCCGGCAGTGAAAGGCCTCAACCATCAGCCATGGGCCAGCCCCACGGGACAGTGGCGGGTCTGGCCATGCTGAGAACCGCCGTTCTGTGGCCTCTGCAGGGAGAAGGCAACCTGGGTGAGGCCCCTGAGGGCCCTGTGGGGGCTTCCTGGGCCTGGAGAGGGTTAGGGTTAGCCTCACCCTTCAGCATGTCCTTGAACTCCTGAAGCAGGGCTTCTGGGGCGACTTCCACACCGGGGGGCCCTGGGGGTCCTGGAGGCCCAGGGGGCCCCGGGGGACCCAAGAGGCCTCGCTGGGGAGGCAGGAGAAAGTGAGGGTCCCAGTAGGAGCCAGTGCCACCCCTGCCCTGGGTTTAAACCCCCTGGAGGATCCTGGGAAGGCTGGCCCCGCGGCAGCCCAGGGGCTCACCAACTTCTTGTCTTGGCCTTGACAGCGACAGCGTTTCTTGGAGGAACCATCTTCTGGCCGTCGGACAAAGTTCAACCACGTCGTGTGAGCATCTGAGAACTCAGGCCCTGAGGGCTCCAGCGGCTAAAGAGCCAGGGGGGCAAGGCTAGGAAATGACCACCAGACCCCAGTGGCTCCTGCCTGTCATACTGCGCCCCACAAAGAGCTGGGAACCACAGGTCACTGGGGGAACTCAGGCACATAAAAAACTGCCTTGACCAGTAGGATGGGTCACCCCAGGGACTAGAACCTGATGTCCTGGTGGTGGGACACAGGCAGGACAAGGACAGGTCCTCTATGGAAGCCAGGGCATGATGCCCAGTCTTGGCCTTTATGGGAGGGCCCAGACACCTTTGGCCCTGTTACCATGTGGAAGGGCACACCTGGGTGCACAAAGGGCTGGGAGTCCTCTCACCAGCCTAATGTGTTCCTGACAGTGAGCCTGGTCCTGGATATGGTATGTGTGTGTGTGTGTGGGGGTGGGGGGGAGGGAGTGTCAAAGAGAAGGCTGTGGACTAGAGAGAGGATGGCCAGTGAGAACGAGTCCTGTCTCGGGGATGATGGGTGAGGCCGGCAAGAGTACATGACCTGGACAGAAGCATGGCACTATTGGCCTGGCCAAGGGAAAGCCTGGCCACTCCAGGGGAGCTGCCACCAAACCAGGCGAGTGGGCCAAGGGGTCCTGACCCAGGGCAGGGTCCAGTCCTGATGTGGACCTAGACTCAACCCAACCAAAGCAGGTCCTGTCTGCTAACTGTTGTCCCTTCCCAGTAGATCAGAGGACTCCATCCTGGGGGACTTGGAGAAGCAGGCAGGATGGGATTACCCACCAGGGAGAGAATGCACCCCTAATCCTGACACATCCAGTATCTGCTTGTCCCCTCAATGCCTTGTATGGGTCAGTGGTCCCAGGGCCTAAGCACTGAACCACAAGGGCAGAGGCTGTAGGGAGCAGGCAGTGAACAAGTCCACCAGGAAGAGTAAGGACATTTGGGTAGCTGTCCCACAGAGGTCCTTCCTACTGATCAGTTCCCAGACTGCCCCCTGCCCTTTCCCTAGAGGAACAGCCCTGAGCAAGCAGATAACTGCCACTAATGGTAGCATCACCTGAGGTTTGTGCACTGAGACCCTCTGCCAGTGACAGGGTCTCCTTCTCCAGGGACATCCAAGGACAGGGCACTTTGCAGGTGGATGCTGACCACACAGAATCCCCAGGAAGCACAGGGATCTGGAGTCTCCAACCTTAGAGGCTGTGGGGCGCCATGCTCTCTACCCCCACCCCTGCCTGAATTAGCAATTACAACTAATGGCAGCAGGTTGCCCAAAGTCCAGGGCCTGTGGCTGCAAAGAGTTCATTGTATCTCCCCCAAACCCTCCCTCACCTGGACTCTTGGTTAGTGCTTCTCTTCCCCAACTCCTCTCCAGGCCTGTGGGGATTGAGGGGTTGGGGCTGCGGCAGACCCTACCAAGGGACCTCTGTGGCAGAGCACCTGTGCCCGGGGACCACGTGTGCCCCGCCTGTGCCTACCTTGGGAGAGCCAGGCAGACCTTCGCTGTCGGAAGCTGTGGTGTTGGGGGCCTCTGTGCGCTGGCCGGGCTGCCGCAGCCTCTTGGGCTCCTGCCATGCCCCGACTCCCCAGAGCAACGTGAGCTGTGGCCAGAGGAGGGCCAGGACTGCAGCCCAGGCCCAGCGTCGCATGGCTGGATGTGGGCGGCAGCTCAGTGCTGCGAACCCCAGCGGCCAGGCGCTCTCACGGGGGTGGTGGCACTCAGAGTCCCCGTGCGGGGGCGAGGCCCAGGGGCGCGCCCGGCCGCCGCCAGTGCATGTCTGCGGGGCGCGTAAGAGCGGGGGCGCAACAGCAGCGTGTCCCCTTGAGGCCGGCGCCAACTCGCCTTGCCTCATGCAGTGTCCTCCCGGACGCGCTCCTCTCCCCGAGCCTCTGGGCCTCTGGGCTCCAAGGGGAGGGCTCATGTTGAGACAGTTTGCCCCGGCGACGAGGTGGGATGGGGCGGGGCGGTGCAGGGGGCGGGACCCAAACTGACCGTGGACTCCTGCCCTCCTAAGGAGCTGGGGGCTATTGAGGCTTTGGGCCTTGCCTCTCAGGCTGTCTAGTCCTTTGGAAATAGCCCCAGCCTGCCCCTCATCCCTCCTCAGGAGGGTCCCCATCCCAGCTAAGGAGGGGAGGTTGTTCACACTCACCTCTGGCATCTCTCACACCCACCCCTCAGGGCCAGGTTCAAGAGTGACCTTGGGTATAGAACCCCAGCCCCTTACTCAGGCCCTGGAGGAGCTCCAGACACAGCTCCCCACCCTACCACACCCCCGCCCCTGGAACCAAGGGAATAACTGGCTGGTGGGACTTTCCCTCCCCCAAGACACTCCCAGTATAGGGACCCTCCTCCAGTGGGGAGAGGCCCACAGGGAGGGACCCACTGGCCTCAGGGCAGGAGTACAGAGGCTGGTGTTCCAGTTGCTCAGCCCCACACCCTTGGTGGATGTAGGCCTGACCCTTAGTGCTTGCCCACTGGGTGCAAAGCATAAGCAGAGTCCCCAGACCTTTCAGAGTTCAGCACAAGGGTGAGTCCTTCCCTCCAAAGACCTCTGGCCAGCAAGATTTCCTTCCACCAGGCTTGTGGGGGAGAGGGGTCCTTTCTGACCACCTCCAGGCTGAGGCAGCAGGTCTCTGGGGCCAAACCACGCCCACAGGCCCTTTGGGTTCAGCCAGTGAGGGGACCTCTGAGGCTGGTCCACCAGGAACAGTGGCTCCACCCTGGCCCTAGAGGTCCTGGTCCTGGTCCTGCCTAGCACAGGACACTCCAACCTCCCTAACTTACTGACCCAGAGAAGGTGAAAGTGGACAAGACAGGAGGCCCAGTCTCACAGCCCCCATCCCTTGCAGAGCTAGGTAGGGAGGGTGTCAGGGAAGTGCACTCTCACCCTCCTGCTCTCAGACAGAAGGGCGACCTTCAGGGACAGCAGAGGCCAATTTGGCATCTCCCAAGCACAATGCTAAGGCCTCCACCCTTCAGGAAGCAACATCAGCCCTCCTGTCCACTGGTGAATGGTGGCCATGATGGTGGGGGTGGGTTCAGCACAGCCCCACTCTGGAACCCCAGCACATGACCCCTAGATGTGCTTTGCACCCAGCATGCTCAGGACCCAGGTGTGGAGTTGGCAAATCCTCAATTCTGGAGTCTCCACCCAGGGCTGCCAGACCTCTCCACAGGTCAGACCCTGCTCTTCTGGGCCACCTGCCTCCTACGGGACTCGCCTTTCTGTGCGTGAAAGCAGACTGCACTGGCAGTGAACCCCAGCTCTGTTGCACAGAGGTTCCCCATGGCAGAGGGGAAAGGGTGGGTGGCCAGATGTAGGCCTGTAGCAGTGAGGTACTAGGGCAGACTCCACTCCCAGGAGCCCGGAACTCAGGGACAGGCCCCATACAAGTCACCAGCTCTCTGGCTTCAGCATCCCCTCCTTCAAAATCACCTCAAGACACCAAAAGGATCGTCCCTCCTTCACAGGATCACATGCACTATAACCCATTCCCTGCTGTCACTGCACTGGTTCTGGACTCCATGCGCCACAGATCTGGGCTCCAACTTCAGGCTGCCCTAGGAAAGGGGCTCAGCCTCAAACCCAGGCTCCCCAAGTCCTAGAGAGACACAGGGCTCCCTGCTGGCTGCCTACCAGCTGGATGCAGAGGGAGGGTGCTCCCTCTCACACTCGGAGCTCTGTGATGAAATCCCCAAAGGCTGGAGAATTTTCCCAGGGGAACAGTAGAAGGCCACTGGAGTGCCGCTTCCAGTGTCCATGGATAGTAAGCTTTGTGAGGGACTCTTCTTCCTTCTGCACAAGGAAGGTCTTCCTTGAGGGCGGTGGGGGATAGTCAAGGGCACCCTCAGACTCCTTCCAGAAAGGGCAATACGAAAGAAGGAAGACACACTTGGTCCAACAGGACAAAGGTCATCTTTTATTGAAGCCAATGCAGGCAACAAGCCATGGGCACCACAGGGTCTGTCTCCACCACTGACTAAGGGCTGTTAAAAGTTGAGATTTCACATACAGTAAATAAGGTGTTGGGTAAACTCTAAATCTGGTTATATTCAGCCTCCCAACAGCCCCAGGAAACATCAAGGATTTGGAATGGATGCCAATGATTATAGAAGTGCCCTTAAAGCAGGCCATGGACCAAGTGTTCGCTGGCTCCCAGCAAAGAAGGAAGTAGGCTCCACCCACTGTGGCCATGCACAGATAGCTCCTGGCCAGGGTCCAGGCCAGGTGGGCCAGGGTCCCAGCAGCACCACATTGCCTCCAAGACTCACCCTCAGGTGGCAACACTCACTGTCCCCAGGCCAGGCAGGTGTGACCCCAAAGACCCCACCTGTAGGCCTGAGCCACCCAGCAAGGACAGGAGTCTGCACCAACACAGATGAAGACAGCATGAAATTCAGGAGCAGAAGTATAATAAAGATCTCTTCCCCAAAGAGGTGGGCCACACCACACACACACACACACACACACACACACACGCGTGCGCGCGCACGGTGAAATACAGAGCGATTTTAAATCCACCGACCACAAACAAAGCCAGAGTTGAGCATGCAGGCTGTGCTTCAGCTCTGCCACTTGTCTCTGGAATGAGTCTGGTTTGTGGGCCTCAGTGGGGACCCAGTGGTGACTGATGGATGGGAGGCCACCTCCGCCACTGAACAGCACCACTGGCCCCGTCAGTGCCCCACAGATGTCAGTTTTCCCAGTGTGATGCATCTTCAAAACACTCAGTGCAGCTGCAGTCATTAGACACAAATGTTGAAAAGGGAAGACATGGGCCCTTCAGGCAACACAGGTCCCAACACGGAGACCATGCCAGCTTTGACAGTGAATCCACGCGTCCTCCAAGGGCAGCTTCCTTTATGTGACCCAGAAGAGCCAATGATGTGCTCAACTAGTAAGGACAGTACAGCCTACCTCTAAGGTGCAAGAAAGTACTTGGACCAAGTGGAAGGGTCCAACAGTGCACAGAACCCACCCTGGGACCAAGGGTCTCCACCTAGTGGCTCAGTAAGACAAGTTTCTGCCAATTGGACCCGAGAAATTCAGAGAAAAGATTCTGCAGACACCCAGCACCCACCCTCCCGCCCCACAGCACCCAGAGAAGCTGGTGGTCCAACTAGGCGGACCACAAGCTAGCTGCCTGCCATTCTCAGAGGCTGCTCCAAGTAAAGGGTGACACCTAGTGGCCACAGAGCAAGCAGACTCTTCTACCTGGACAGAAAAATGAAGGAGCACTATCAAGAAGAAATTTGATTCACTCCAACTGACCATAAATATGTTTTTTATGATGAGTCAAATCTCCTCTCTCCTGGGTCCCTGTCCATGCTGTCGCTGGCCCGCCGACTGGCTCTACCACTTGGGATGGTGCCACAATGCAGGCCCTACCCCAGCTCCAGCCCTTTCCTGCTGAAGAGTCCAGAGCTCTGCCAAGAACACACGCAGAGTGTTTGATAGGCATTGAGTTTTATATTTTTAAGTGACCAAATCTAATAAAATGAAAAACAGGTTTACTAAACAGGTCCAAAAGACAATACAGGAGATAAGCTATAAAACCAAACGTGAGCGGCCCTGGTAGACACTGGCCCCGACACACACCACACCAGGTGAGCAGAGGGAGCTGAGGATCTCGTGTCTCCTCCAAATCACACATTTTGGTTTTTGCTTTCCTTTTAAGGTTTTTAAAAAGAGAAACCCAGGAGTCCGGCGGGCCCGCCCTGGCTCAGCAGCATGTCCAGCCCGCCTGTGTCGAGCTCTGGCACTTGCATCTGCAGCGACAGGGTCCTGGCTCTGGTGCCTCTCATTCCTGTGCGATGCTCCTCAGCACATACTTGACCGTGTAGGCAAAGGCTGCAAAACCCACTATGACAAACAAGTTCGCCAGGGCACCGCCCAGGAGTCCATGGTGCCGGTTGGCCTGCTGGAGCCCTGCAAGGTGGGGCCCGGCCCCCGGTGCATGCCCATTGAGAAGCTGGACCCCATTCTGGCCATGGTGCATCTCCCCATCAGGAACCACATCTGGCAAGGGCAGAGTCTGTGGTCTGCTACTGAGTTCATCTTGTGCTTTCTGTTTTTGTTTAATTTCCTAAGAGAAAAACACAGGAAACCATGGCTGGTCTGAACAAACCAGTTTTCCAATTCCAAGGAGCCCAGGGCCGTCACTGAGAATGAAGGACTCCATTCTATGGCCAAATCCTGACACCCTGAGGTGGGTATGGCTCCTGGTCCCATTTTACAGGTGAGGGGACCAAGCAGGCTGCCAAAAGCACCACCCTGTGCCTCTCAGCCAAGTTAGAAATACAAGGCCTCAACCACCAGGGAGTAAGCTACCTCTGTTTACTGCCACATTCTCTGCTGCAATGCCAAAACCAGAGAGCACCCAGCCCCACATGGCAGAGGAGGCCCAGCCTTCAAAGCAATAAGCAACAGATGAGCCTCCTCACCACTCCTGGCCCACCTGGGGGTGGCCACTCTGACTAACAAGCCCAGACCCAACACCACCCCCACCCATTCCTCTCTGGGCTTCTTCTGCCTCTCCTGCCTTGAGGATCCTGGAGGGGGCCTAGCCCTCTGTCCCCAGGGTGTGTCTGGAGGCATGTCCAGCAGATGGCCTTTTGAGCCTGTGTGACACCTGTGACATCTGCAGGAACACAATGGGGACCCGTAAATTCTTCGCTTTGGAAGACTCGGAATTTGAAAATGCTTTTACAAAAGGAAAGACAAAACCAAGCTCGGCTTTCACTTTCTTACCTCCACAACTTCAGGGAACAATTCACAAAAGACTTTATCTTTTAAATTAAACACTAGGCTCTGTACAGCCAGTTGTCTTTTCTAGGAAGAGAGAGAAGGAAAATGTCACTCAGAAAGCTAATTTTAATTCTTTCAAAATTCTAAAAACAGACCATTCTAGAGTTAAGGGCTGCCTTTTTTTTTTTTTTTTTGGTGTGTGGTACTAGGAATTGGACCCAGGGCTGTGTGCATGCATGCGAGGGAAGCACTCTACCCAAGGGCTGCTCTTCTTGCTGGAGAAAGTGCCTAAAAGTCTGCTCTCCCCGAGTCAAGGTCTTACGAAGGTTTGTGTGTCTTCTCATTATAATTAATAACATTAAACTTGACTCCCGTTTTAAAAATGGAAATGCAAGCTAATAATGAACACACAGTGTACTCCCAGTCCAGAGTCCCCCAGACCCTCTAAGAAGAGCTGGAGCCATAGTGATGCTTAATTGCTTAAGGCCAAGAGACTCCATCAGCAAGCACAGAGCAGAGCAGTTCCACAAAGTGGCCAGGAATGAGGACACCATAGAACCGCGCATAGCTTCCACCTGCTGACGAAAAAGTGGCTGTGCATCTGAGGAACACAAATAACCATAGACAAGAGGGAAGGCCAAGGTGCCACCAGAGGCCTGGAGTGAGGCGCTGCTACACCTCACCGTGAAGTCCGAGGTCTCTATACTGCCCAGGGTGGGGCCCTTCTCCACCATGAAGCTCAGGAGCCCGGTCAGGATGGTGGAGACAGACCACGCTGGGTTCCACGTGTCTGGGTGGAAATCCGTGATAGAGAGACACAGCCTGCAAGAAAGGTGCTCTATGAGCAGAAGTGCACTCCCTGTCAGCCATGGCTCAAAGCACTGCCCCCTGGAAGCTTACCTCGTGTTGCACTTAAACCTTCCATTGGGAGTTATCATGTAAATACTAGGAGGCTTAAAAGGAAATTCTCTGGGAAAAATTAGCTTTCCATGATAATAGCCACCTGTATCGAAACAGAAAGGAAAGAGCCCTGTCATCACCAAGCACAAGGAGGTCTAGCCCCAGTCCCTCTCCATTGATTTCCACCACACGTAGTCGCTACTGCCCTGTCCCCGTCCTGGCTCACAGGTTCAGCACCACTGGCATTCTCCAGTGCCCAGGCTCCCCTAGCACCTTATCAGTCTGACTGAGCACCTCACCCCATTCCCCAAATCCAGAACACTCCCTGGGAACTCATGACCACTGTGAGCCCCACTATGGCTATGGCACACCTCTCCTCTCCTGGGACCATCCATGTTCCCCTGAGAGCAGAGTAGCTAGGAGAGAACATGCAGGTGTCTGCCAGCCTGCAGTGCCTCAGGAGCTGCACACAGCTCAATCCTCCCCTATTCCAGGTCCCAATCCAGCAACTCTCCGGCTCTTACAGTGCCCATTTCTTCCAGCCCAACCATTCAGAGGTTAGCAAACCCTTCTTAAAGAAAAGTACACTTGAACTGGGTGTGGTGGCCTAAACTTGTAATCCCAGCTACTTGAGAGGCTGAGATAGGAGAATCAAGAGTTAGAAGCAAGCCTGGGTAACTTAATGAGATCCCATCTTAAGATTTTGTTAAAAGGGGTGGAGCCTGGCACAGTGGTACACATTTGTCCCAGCTACTCATGAGGCTAAGGCAGGACTGCTTGAACACAGGAGTTCTGGGCTGCAGTACACTGTGTTAATCAGGTATCCACGGTAAATTCAGCACCAATATGGTGCCTCATGGGAGCAGAGGACCATCAGGTTGTCTGAGAAGCAAGCAGACCCAGGTCAGAAATGGACATCTTAAAAAAATTTAAAAAAATTAAAAAAAAAAAAGGTTGGGGTCTGGGGATGGATCTCAGTGGCAAAGGCCAGCATGCATGAAAATCTGGTTCACGGCGCACACCTGTAATCCCAGCAGCCTGGGAGGCTGAGGCAGGCTCTCAAGTTCAAGGCCAGCCTCAGCAACTTAGCAAGGTCCTAAGCAAATCATAGAGCCCTTGTCTCTAAATAAAATATAAAAAAGGGCTCAGTGGTTAAGTGCCTCTGGGTTCAATCCCCAGTACCCATCCCGCCCCGCATGCCAAAAAAGAAAGCAAGCCTGGTTCAATCAAGTACTGAGGGGGGTGGGGGTGACAAAGAAAAAACACCTGAGGCCCCCACTCCTCCAATTTCTGCCAACTGTTCCCTCACTCTCATGTAAGCCCCTGGAGACCCATCTGCAGTGTTTTTCACCAAACCCTCTGCCTCCATGCTCACAAGTACACCCTGCTTAGGCTTTGGCCCTCACCATGGTACACCAAGTCTGACCTCAAGCCTACCCACAGGTCCCCATGGCATCTCACCACTTCAGCAGCATGGTCTCAACAGGGATCACTACGGACTCTATGTCCTTGAAGCCCTACAAGGCTTAGTTCCTCCCACATGTGGCTGCCCCTTATGAGTCCCTCGATGGCTCCCCAGCAGCTCTCAACCCTGGACTCAGGGACTCCCTCCCTCCCCAAGCTCCAGAATGGTACATTGACCATCTACAACACACTGCCCCAAATGTACACATCCAAGATAGAAAACATTTCCCCCAAATGCCTACTACATCCCATCAGCTATTCTGACTAAAATCTGGGACCCCACTGTGCCCCTAATATTGCATCCACTCTATAAGCAAGGCGCCCCCCTTCAATCAATCCAGAGCCCAACATGCCAGACAAGCTCTGCATCCCCTGCCTGTGACCCTTCACCATGACTTCAGGGCATCCCCAGCCCCATCACTCCAGGCCTCATACCCCTCCTCCCAGCTGCATTCAGGAGTTGGCTGGAGACGCCTGAGCAGAATGTGCACTGGACAGGACTCCCTGACAATACACGCAGGGGTGTGTGTGACCATCAGGCTTGAGAAGTACTGGGCTCTTTCCCCTCTCCCAAACTCCCTGCTGCCCAGAGCATAGTCCTACCTCAACAAACCTGGACACCCTTGTCCCCAAATAGCCACAGGTCTCCTGTGCTCCAATGCCATGCTGAGTAGGGTGCAGTGCCCCACCCAAGATATGAGCTGTACTTCTTTACTCTTTGCCACTCTACAAAGTGACAAGTGCCTGAGCATGGGATGTAGTGGCTTCCTCTCTGGGCACGGCCCTGGGGCCAGCATTCAAGGACAAGGGAACAGTTGTGGAGCCAACAGTGCAGGGACAACATGGGCAAGGGTCATCTGTGAGGCAAGCTCACCAAACTGGAGATCAGAGCACACACGTGCATGCTCAAGAAGATCAACAAGAGAAGCTCAATCAGGAAATGAGCAAAAAGCTTTCAACAGGCACTTTTCCAAAGAGAAGGGAGGAGCAGCCAACATGTATGTGAAACTCACTCAGCTCAGGGCTGATCAGGAACCATGTGACTGAGACAGCAAGGAAGAGGGCCACTTTTAGCTTAAAGAGGGTGGTAGAGATAGGCACCTTCCTGCCTTGCTGTGCACACAGACTTCCACTGGCTGGTGGTCCTGCTTTGTTATGTACTAAGGGCAAGAGAACCACACACATCAGCACTTGTCTGCAGAAGTGAAAAGTGGGCAGTACCCACCTGCCTTTCAAGAGAAGGGTCAGGTGAACGGACACTGGGCAAGAACCAAGCAGAGCGGGAACCTGTATGAGATGTGAGCTAGTGCAAACTGAACAGCAAGCCACAGGACAGCACACACACTGAGCTCCTCACCATGAAAGAAAACAGAAGTATGCATTTCTCTGTGTACAAAAACATGTATTTTAAACTGCAGAAGATTAAACTGACAGTATGGTTAGCATTTGCAGGAGCCCCAGGAGATTTCATCCTGGAAGTATGAGGAGGTACCAGAAGGGCACTTTCATCAAACTATCCGAAGAAGCCAGATCCTCCTTCAGAGATCAAAGTGCAGCTCCTTCAAGGACATAACTAGAGTCTATAAGAGCTCCTCCACCACCCCAGCCTGCCCTGCAGAAGCACAGGGAACAAGCTTCCCCAAGGTCCACTAGGAGTGGGCCACAGTGCAGCTTGGCCAAGCCCTGGGGAAACAGACCCACACAGGGCACTGTCCAGAAGCCCCCACAATGCCAACTCCACACCTGCATCAACACCCACTGGCCAGGCAGTGCAGCACTGCTCTGGCTCCCCACTTGGCTCCACGCTGTCTCTCCCATCCGGGCACCTGGTCATCATTGCTGGAGCAGCAGAACAGGTCTGCAGACCTGTTGCTCTTCCACTTGACCATGCTTTTAAAACATGACTTTTAGCAACTCTAGGTCCTCTGCCTTTTCATGTAAATTTTATGATAAATCTATCTAAAACTCTGTTGGGACTTTGACAGGACTGTGTGAATTCCAGATTACTTAGTGAAAATTCTTTAGCAACACTTCCACAGGACTGTCAGCACGGGTGTGCCTGAAAGCGCCAGGAACAGGACTGCCACAGAGGAGCCCCTGGGCAGGCAGGGTAGGCCAGAATATCAGGAAGTTAGAGCTCATAGTGCCAGGAAGGAATCAGTCAATGGTGTCAGATACCAGCACAGCCCCTGGCTGTGGCACCTCAGAGGGGCTCCTTCAAGACCCTGTGAGACTGGTGTCAGCAGAGGATAAGGTTGCAACTGCCAAAAGGGTTTAACACACTGACAGCCTGGGAACGGCCCTACAGAGAGCTGCACAGGAAGAGGGGACTAGGAAGATTGGAGTGAAGGACTCCAGAATTGGGCAGGGCCATACAAAAATATGGAAGCACAATTAACAGGTTAGGGCAGGCAGGGATCTGGCTGCCCCCAAGGCCCCACCCTAAACACCCTCTTCTCAAGCCTGCCTCTTCTCAAGCCCCGGTCCTCACCAGAGACAACCTTGGCTGGTCCTGTGGAGGGTGTGGGATTTGTTACAAGATTAATAAATGTTTACTATTTATCTGGAAAATATGAAAAGAAAAAAGATTAAAATAACTTACAGACCAGCATAATCCACTTGCTTGAGTTACCCACTGCTCATTCATTTTTGGTATATGTTCTTCAAGTTTGTTAGCAATACACATGTACTCCCTAAGTATTTCCATTTTATCTGGACCAACTCTTTTTAAGCCTTTCACCACATCACTAGGGACTCTTGAGGGGACTTCTCAAACACATGGGCCACATCCTTCAGCTCATGCCACTGTACACAGCCTTGTCACAACATGCCCACCCTGCAGGAACACCACTCTAGATGTGCTTCCCTGTAATCTCAGAACGGGACTCCTGGGCCAAAGGGAATCCACTTTAAGGCCAGCAAAACATCAGCCAAACCACCTTTGAGAGTTGTCTTTCAATTCTTAGCTACCCACAGCTCTCCCTTGACCATCCAAAGCAGCAGTTTTTTCTTTCTTCTTTTGGTGCTAGGATCCAAATGAGGGCCACACTGCTGAACCATAGCCAGCCATAGCAGCGCTTCTCCAATTCCTCTCCACTCTTGGAGTCTTATGCAAAACCTCCATGTGTGGGCAGACAAAAGCCTACTACTCTAGTCATGTAGAGTCAGCCTCATGGCTGAGAAGCCAAGGAAATGCCCACCTTGACCAGTACTCTGCCCTGGGTATGCCTGCAGAACAGTATCCATGGGCACATTTCTGAGCTGGTCCAAACCCAAGGCTGCCACAATTCTCCCCACAGGCTCCCAGAGACTTGCTGGCTGACAGCTCCTGCCTACTTTGTGAACAACCAAGGACCCTAAATGATATCTGGTAACTTAAGGGGTCAGGCCACTGGGTGAGGCCTGGTAGCAGTTAGGAGAGCTAAGGAGTCAGGCAGGTCCTATGTCCTCCTGAAGCCACAAGAGGGGGCCCCATTTAGCTCAGAGATTATTCTGAAGATCACACTGAAAATGCCTAGCAGACTAGGCCTCTTTGAAGATACCGCCCCTGGCCTTAGAAACATAAAAATATGGTCACGTTTTACTGTTTATCCCAACCTGGTTTTCGCACCTCCAACTGTGCTAGAGGCTGGTAGAACATGAATGCTTACAGTCAGTTCCTGGAGACTTAGACACACCAGCAAAACCAAACTGCACGCACACTTCTAGGGCTTGGAGGAATACCAGGAAACGTTCCAAGTAGGTGCACTTTAACCACTGTACATACAAACTAGAAGGACTATCCTCTACAGAAACTGATGTTCAACAGGCAAGTCCATTCAAAAAACACTCACTCACCTTCGTAAGGGGTCATCTCAGGGCCGCGGACAACATAGTGCCTGGAAAAGAAGAGAAGAGAAAGTTACTTGGGTCTGGGCTGGAGCTGTAGCTCAGTGGTAGATTTCTTGCCTAACACGTGTGAGGCACTGGGTTCGATCCTCAGCACCACATAAAAATAAATAAATAAAGGTATTGTGTCCATCTACATCTAAAAAAATTATTTGGGGTTTGGGATTACAAGTTCTTCAACATCTGCATCCCTGAAAGGCTTGGGTCACAGGACCAACAAGAATCCCATGTAGCCAGCCCATCAGTGAACGTGGGCAGGCCACATACCAACAGCACAGCTCCAGGTCCTCAGCCACTTGTGCTGCAGGCACTTCAGACACTTTGCAGCAGGAGCTCAGAGGCTGCATGATTGTTTCTTCCAAAGAACTGGGAACTGAACCCAAGGAGCACCCAGGGACACTCTACCACTGAGCTACCTCCCCAGCCCTGACTTGAGACAATGTCTAAGTTGCTACGGATGGCCTTGACCTTGCACTCCTCCTGCCTCAGCCTCCTGAGTGGCTGGCATCACAGGCATGGCACAGCAGAGGCTGCATGTTCCAAGTTCCCTGAAGCATTTCTGCTTCCATCAGGCATCAGACAAGGAGTTAGTCAACTATAATCAACTGAAGATTTTAAAACTTTAATCTTATAATACATTAAAATGTACTTGAGGGACTGGGGTTGTGGCTCAGTGGTAGAGCGCTCGGCTAGCATGTACGAGGCCCTGGGTTCAAACCTCTGCACCATATAAAAATAAATAAAATAAAGGTATTGGGTCCAATGTACTTGATAATTCAATAATTGTATTACTGCCATTAAAGGATTCAGTTATTTAAAAACAGAAGCAGAAATATACAATTTACATTTTTTATATCAATCACATAGGCTAGTCAGGGCACAGCTGGTGATGTGAGACTAGTTTTCTGTGTTGCCCACCTGACATGGATGATCCTGAAGAAAAGGAAACTATCTCAGCATAACTTTCTTGAGCAGGAGGGACAACTTGTGATTGACTGCCCCAAAGCCACGGTACTCACACAGAGCTCAACCCAAACCAGAAGTGCCAGTGAAGAGACTACATTCTCCCATGCAAATAAAACAGATGGTGGCTTTAGAAAGGCAGCAAGGTGTCTGGGCTTTACCAGTTCTCACACAAAACAACCAACCAGAAAATCATGAAGCAGGTGAAAGCGACCAGCAGCCAGCACCTGCTGACACTTGGGACTCCAGATACCTCTCCCACCAGGACACGAGCACGTGGCATCAACAGCAATGAGGCCACTCGACCTGGGCTAGCTGCTAAGATTTACAGTGGTTTCTTGTATGCAAAGTACCAGGACGTAATCCCCCATGTTGGGGACATCAAAGCCCACAACAGCTGCTCAAGCGCCTCCTATAAGATGGTAAAGTACTTGCACAGAACCAACACATAGCTCCCCACACACACACTTCAGATCATCTCTAGAGTCCTTACAATGTCTAAAACACTGCAAGTGCCTTGAGAATGGCTGTTATACCGTACTGTTTGGGAAATAATAACAAGGAAAAAAGTCTGTACTCATTCATTCAACACAGACACAACTTTTCTCATCTGAATATTTTCAAACTGTATTTGTTAGTTAAACCCATGAATATAGAACCTGCGGAGACACAGGGCCGACTGTCACCTTATGTATGTCAGGGGTCTAGGGACCAATCAAAGGGCTTAAAGCTAAGGACACAGTGCACCAGAAACATGGCCTAATTAGTACTGCTCCCAGGCACTGTGCCCAATCTGAGAAAACCAGGAAGTGCTGATGAGTACATCTCTCCTTGGAGCCAGCAGTCTACTATGCTTAGAGGGCAGGACCTACAGGCTTCAGCTCATTGTAGTCCTTTTTTTTTTTTCCCCTAGTTGTAGTTGGACACAATACCTTTTTATTTATTTTTATGTGGTGCAGAGGATTGAACTCAGTGCCTCATACGTACTAGGCGAACACTCTATCGCTGAGCCACAGCCCAAACCCCTCATTGTAATCCTTGTCAGGAAAAGCCCAATAATTCTTCTCTCAGCAACAGGAGAGACGCCCGTGGTGCCATACGAAGCTCTCACAGCAGGCTTGAGCCACCCATCCTGGGCGGTTCCCACCACCCCAACTGACAAGATGGGCATAGATGGTATAGTTCACACTGAATCCTGCTCTCCTCCTAGGAATCTGGAATTTGAGTGGGTACCAGGCAGAGGGTGCCTATGTGACCAGCCCCCAATGAAAGCCTGGGTGCTGCATCTCTGAGGAGCCTCCCTGGTTGACATTCCATATCTCATTGCCAGGAGTTCAGGGCATCCTGTATGCACACCCAGGACAAGGGACCTAGCTGCCATGCTCTTCCTACCCACCTCTTCCCTCTGCTGATTCTGCCATCTTTTCACTGTAATAAATCTAAATGATGGACTGGGGATGTGGCTCAAGCGGTAGCGCGCTCGCCTGGCATGCATGCGGCCCGGGTTCAATCCTCAGCACCACATACAAACAAAAGATGTTGTGTCTGCCGAAAACTAAAAAAAAATTCTCTATCTCTCTCCTCTCCATCTTTTAAAAAAAAAAAAAAAAAATCTAAATGATGAGTCCTCCTAGCACATCAAAAAAATCTAGGTGGTCCTGGGAACCCCTGACCCATAGATTCGTGTGGGGAAGGATTCCCACACAATAAGGATGTTCCCATGAATCAGAGAAGAGGTAAGCCACCATGGAACAGCCCCCATACCTGCCAGCTATGTCCTGTGAGCAGGGGAGCACTCCAGTGCCACTGGAAGCCCCCCATGCTGAGGGGCTTGACCTCCCCAGCAGGAGCCCCACCTGCCAGTGCTAGGACCTCCTCGGTGATCCTGGGAGGAGATCCTGTGCAACCTGCATAATGCTTCTTTTTGCTTTAGATTTTAAAAAAAGTAAAGTATTTTTTGAAGATCAAGACAAAAGATCCAAACAAAGAGAAAGTGCTTTCTAACACCTCAGCCTTATATTTCACGTCTCATAAAATTGCCAGCTGAGCTAGCCATGGCATTTCAGTAGAGGTTTGTAGTTCCTTTTAATTCAGCCAAAGAGGTAATGGTGGGGGCTGGGGTTATTGCTCAGCGGTAGGGCACTCACCTAGCACGTGAAAGGCCCTGGGTTCAATCCTGAGCACCACATAAAAATAAATAAAAATAAAGGTATTGTGTCCAACTACAACTAAAAAATAACTTTTTTTAAGTTTATTAAAAAAGGGGGGGGTATGGTGGAATGGATGTTTTCCACAGGCCCTCTGTCAGTCCAACCATCAGGGGCACCTGGAGTGTCAGGACCCTGTCACAAATACTCCCAGGTAAATTGAAAAGCAAAGTACAGGAGAGTCTAGAAATACAGGCTCTCCTCTAAGCGCTGCCTGCAGGTACATATGATCATCAGGCATCCTGCACACCTGAAGCCTGCCCTGGGACCCCCCCAAGAAGGGTCTCTTTCTAGCTCCGGCCTAAGCCAAGCAGGACCCTGTAGTGTCCCTTGCATGCCACCAGCTGGGAAGAAGACCAGAGAGTGTCCTCAGGTCTCTTGGTGTCCACTACAGGTAAGGGTGCAGCAGTGCCTCTCCACAGCCATGCCCAGGAGCACCAGGCCCTCTAGTTGGGCTAGTGGAGAGCCCGTGTGGAGCAGCAGGGCACAGGGGTGGCACAGACAGTCTTACCATTCAAGAATATTGGAAGGGAGGGGCTCGGCGCAGATGTAAGGCACCGGGTCTTTCTTGATCCGAAGGTAGTCCTGCTTCAGTCTTTGGGTTGCTGTCGTTGGGGCTCTCTTGCTGCTGCTGCTGCTCATCTATTAAAAAAAAAAAACACTCCTGTTTACAGAGAGAAGAGATACACACTGGCTCTCCCCACCTTCAGGCGCTTCAGCAGTCACGCACCTTGTATTCCTTTACACAGTGGGTCATCCTTCTGGGCCCCTAACCCTCATTCTCTTTCCGTCTGTTCCCCAACATGTACTACTGAGCACCCAACAGATGCAAAAGACAAGGAGAGCCATGAAGGCTCACGCCTGTCCTCTAAGAACTTATGTGAATAAAGACAACTCACTCAACAGGTTGTAGGTAAGTGTGGTGAAGCCAGCCTGGACTAGCTCCAAAGAGTAGCCAGGCACATCTTCCAACTCTTCTCAGCAAGGCCTCAATAATGGGGAGTATTCATATCAAGGAAAACTGGCAAGCATCACAGACCAGCCCCAAGCTCCCACCTTGTAAGTCTGTCAGTCCAAAGATCCAACATTTACCACTGGTCATGAGAGACAGGAAAAGAGAAGCTCTGAGGTTCAAGAGACGAGGACTTTGAAAAGATTCTGAAACACTCACTGTGTAAGCGGGAAGGCATGCACTGATCATTGTGTTGGATACCTAAGCACAGCAAAACATTGGGGGACAAGACTAGCTGGTGAGGCAAGGCGAGGACAGGTGGGCCAGGCTGCCAAGCAGAACCCCAGAAGGGTTTTAGATCCCAGCCTTAAGCAGATTGGGTCTTCTGTGGGAAATGTCACTCTGGAGCATGGAACTTATAGGATGGCACCTTTGTGCGTGGGGAACGAGGCCACACCATAACAGAGTGGATCATGGACCCTGGAACCCCTCAGTCATGCTCCTGAGGTGAGGAGGGGGCAGCAATGAGGTATACAAGGCTCCCTACTGACA
Organism: Callospermophilus lateralis; assembly: GCF_048772815.1. NCBI lineage: Eukaryota > Metazoa > Chordata > Mammalia > Rodentia > Sciuridae > Callospermophilus > Callospermophilus lateralis. Next base: position 143,432,017 of record NC_135311.1, on the reverse strand, counting down.
TAGACATCAGAACAGCTCTTATTCATTCTCTTTTCTACACTGGAGTTTCTCATAAATTAAGATAAAAAATTTTTTTTTTCAGCTAAAAATAAAGTGTGGTAACCACTGGCTCAAATATGACAGAGGGGATACATGGGGATACACCGGATGAAGAGGACAGGAAGAAGCAGGAGATGTGCTCGGATAGACTAGGAAAGGTTGGAGGTGGGCAGTCAGAGAGCCATGGCTATACCTTGTCGCACTGCTCAGACTCGCCCCCTCTGTAGCCTCCTCCTCCTCCTGCCACCAACAAAAACTGCCACTGTGTCCCCAACTCATCTCTCCTGAGTGCTCACAGGTCAAAGACTTTAATAATGACCCCAGACACCAGAGGACAACAATAACCACCAGTGATCTCCATCCTAATCTCCCAGGGAGTACAAACCAGAAGTCAACCCAGGTTTGGGGATGTGCAGGTATGGTTCCCCCTGGAGGGCTGCGTGCTCCTTCACCCTCTTCAGGGTCTGCCTACATGTCATCTTATCTAGAGGTCTCCAGACTCTTGGTCCCTGGCCTGGCTGACTTTTCCAGAGCACCACCACCACAAACTATTGTATCTGCCTCCCCACCTGCTAGCTCCTCTGTACCCCCAGAGCCTGCAGAAGCAGGGCTCAGCCAAAGCACCCACTGCACTACTCCATGGACATGGCCTCAGCACAAATGCCCACCCAGCTTCCAATGGGGGTCCCCGATCCTTGTAACCCTTATTCACTCCTTTTCTGTTCCTACTACACTAACCCCAATGCTGGACCTCATTACTCTTCCTGTCAGTCACAAAGGTTCTAGTCTCCCCCATTTCAATCCATCTGAGGCACTTATGACAATATTTTTGATCATCACCTCCCTACAAAGGTCCTTCGGTATTCCCCACAGCCAAGCAGACCAACACCAACAGCTCCCCTGTCTGCCAATCCCTTGAAGTAGCCCAGACAGTTCTCCTACCTCTCAAGGCTCCTGATACAGCCTGACACACCCACCCATTCTCATGGCTGCTTCCCAGCCCAGTCTGAAGGACTGAAAATACACCTAGGCCCTACTCATTTCATTCACCACATGCCCCTCACAAGCCCAGTTGCTCTAGACAAATGCACCACCCCATCCTTCACCATCAGCCTCCACAGCCCAAACCACACCCAGTAGAGGCCGCCTTTTAGGCATCAGCAAGGGGGAGGACAGGCTCCATTGCTTGACCTTCCCCAAGAGTATTGTCAGCACCAAGAGAAGGGTAGAGTCCTTCTAGGAAAGGAGTGCTTCCACATAGCGCTGTTCCCAGGCCTGGAACAGGATGCCCTAGAATAGAAAGCTTACTTCACACCAGCACCTGGTGAGAAACCTGACAATCCACAAGCAGGTCCACCACCCAAGATGGAAATGTTTGTTCCTGTGATTAACACTCCACCATGTACAAAATAATTCACTGGGTAGCTCAAATACAAACTCTGTCTGGACTCAGCTGAGTAGCTGGGTCAGACCCTTAATGACAGTGGTCAGCCGTACAAAATGAACAAAGCAGATGCTGCCAAGTTAGTCACAAGAAAAACTTCTCTCTCAGACTTGCCTTTATTCATTCATTCATTCATTTTTGCAGTGTGGAGATGAGCTCAGGGCCTTGTGCATACTATGCAAGTGCTTTACCACTGAGCTCCGTACTTGCTTTTAGACGCATAAGTTTTAGTCATATTTATGATTCAACTACTCAGTTTCCCCAACTACCCTCCTCTGCCTCACTCAGGACAATGGTCTCCATCCCCTGAGACAGCAGGCAGCTGTCTCTCAATTCTCTCCACCAAATAAGACAGGGCAAGGACAGGGAAAGTCCCACAAAGTCGTCGAAACACGAAAACATAGTAAGAAGTGTATGTGCTTCAGGCTCCCTTCCAACCAAGTTCCCACAAAGCACCAGGTGTGTCACATGAAGGAAAGAGTGCACACAGAAAAAAACACAAATGTGGCACAATTTTTAAAAAAATATACATTAACACAAAAACTGGCAGAAAGCAACCTGAATCACCTTCAAGGCTCGGGAGGTCACTATGCCAAGGTGGTGCCTGACCAATATCCATTTTCCCCGTTCCTTTCTCCTCTAGACCTCTCTCACATGAGTGCATAAAACTCAGGTGATAGTGTGGCACGAGACCTTGGTCTGACTGAGCACATGACATACCCAGGCCCAGGACTTCCACCCAGTCTTTTTCCAGACTGCTACATAAGCTGGAAAGGAAAATCCAGGGGTTGAGGAAGACAGCCCCGCCGCCACCACCACCACGCAAGAACAACACTGCCTGAGAAAAGAGCTGCTGCAGAAGTCCACAAGGCCAAGTTGTGCAGATTACCAACTACAAGCTCTAGGCACCCAGATCTAACATGCCTGAAGTGTGGGAAGTGAACTTTTCAATTAGGTAAAACCCTGAAGTCCCTCTCTTCTAAAGCCATATTACACCAGACCACCTGGACTGAACAGAGCTCTGTACCACTGCCTACAAATAAATGTGCGAATTGTTACATACTTATTAGCTGCCTGCCCACTGGGTTGTGTGCAGCCTTGCTGCTCTTTATCAGCCTTCTACCTGACTCTGACAGCACGTAGGAAACCGAAGGAGTTACCCGCACACCTGCTAAGTGGTGTTCACTGAGAAGGAGGCCGGAAGGTCACTGGTGGGGATGGTGCAGAGGTGGGCAGGGAGGCCGGGCACAGGGTGAGCGCTTGCTCACCAGAGTGGGCCCCAGGCCCACTCTCACGGCCGCACCTCCTGCTCCACCACGCCCAGGGCACAAGGCTGGCACGCTCTGCTGGGAGCTGCCAAGTAGTTGAGGTTCTAACTGTTGGGAGTGAAGCGGCGGCGGGCTCAACGACAGCCGCCCTCCAACCTCACGACTCTCCGGACACGTTTACCAACCAACATCAACGCTAGCTCCGCCTCAAAGTACCCGCAAGCGTCCCAGACAGGAGGCCTCTTCACGGGAGACCCTGACGTATGGTCAACCAAGTCGCCCAGCCGGACGGTGGACCACCCGCGGCCCGGACCAAGGGCGCCCCGCCGTAACCGACCTCGGCTCCGGGGCCCCGCGGGCGGCGGACGCGAACCGGGAAGGGCCGTGCGGTGACCCCGAGGCCCCGCGCCCCCCGTCCGGACCTGTGGCCGGCTCCGGAGGGCGGACGAGCGGCCCGAGGCCACCGAGCAGCCCGCGCGCCCTCACCTCTCCCCGTCGCCGCAGGTGGGCCGCCGCCGCGCTCAGGCTCGCCGTGGTCGAGGCCGGAGCAGGGTGCGGAAGAAAAGGGCCCACGCCGCAGAGCCGCACCGCGCCGGGACCGAGCGCACAGCCCCCGCCGCAGCGCCGCCGCCGCCTCAGCTTCCAAGATGGCCGCTCGCGGGGCGGGCCCTGACCCCGTTTCCGCTTCCGGTACGCGGTTCGCCATAGCGACCACTCTAGGCAGCTTGGAGGACGGTGACCGTGTCTCTATGTCACCCCCGCCCCGCTAGGTTTTGTCTCCGGCTTCCGAGGTGGGCGACGGGCGCGTGCGCACTGGCAGACAGCGCCGTGGGGCTGGGCCGCGCCCCTGGGCCGCCAGAATCTTTCCTCCCGGCTCCTCCCAGGCGTCGCCCGGCGCGGACGCTGTCCCGCAGAAGACCAGGGGTCAGCGAGTGGCCGCCGGCCCCCACCACGCGCTACCCTCCACACAGGCCCAGTTGGAGGGGGACCCCCGGCCCGGGGTCCAGACTAACTCCCGAGTGCCGCGTCCTCTGAGCCACCCTGCCAGTCAGCCCGGCCTCGCCCGCCCTAGCCCCTCCCGCGGGGACTGCCGTCCTCATAAAAATAGCTCCAGTGTCTCCTGCCAGAGCTTCCCACCCAGCCCGTGAATGGGCTCTTTATGCCCATGGACACTGGGCCCAGGCTGGACTTCCGCTCCCACGGCCCCTCCCTGGCCCTGGGGCGCAGCTCGGTGGGGCAGGGGCGGCAGGTGGTGGGTTGGGGTGGAAGAAGGAGCCGGTGGGAAGGGGGCGAGGTTTAAAACCCACGCCCACGCACAGTCCTGCTCCCCTGCGTAAGGAAAAGCGGGTCCAAAAGATAACTCCTGTGACTCCTATTTTAGGATTCTGTTATGCTCTGTACGTCACTGTCACGCTCTCAATCAGACCCTCAATATGACTCGATGAAGGACTGTTTAAATTCACACAGCAGAGTGTTTACACAACATGGTTCCTCTCCAGCGGCCCACACTGCCCTATCTCAAAGTGTGTACTTCTTGCTTTCTGTCAATAAAATCCTTCTGTGCCTCACTTTGACCGGTCCTGAAGTCCCTTCCTGTGATGTCAAGGACCCTCACAGCCCAATTTGAGTCATAGAAGGCATGCTCCTGCTCCCAGCGCAGCTCCTCTTCCGGGTTGCCTTCTGCAGCCCCTGCAATGCTGGAAGACACAAGTTGATTCAATGTCAACTACCCCGAGAGAGCCTGGGGCCGGGAAGGAATATGGAAATGGCACCCTCACACAGGCCCAACCCTCCAAAGGTTCAGGACTGGGGCCTGAGAAACCCCAGACCTGGGCTGAGTCTGGGGGCCGCACCAGCTGCATTAGTTAGTCCATCCTTGGGCTGGAAGAGAAACTTCAGCCCCAGGTTACACTGAGGAAATAGGCTCAGAGGTTGAGTAATCTGGGTAATGCCATGAGCCTGGTGAATGACAGAGCTGTGATCAGCCCCACCCAGGCCAGTCCAGGGCCGGCTCTTCCCCAGCTTGACTTCCTTCTCCCAAGTTGTCACCCCCCAGCCTCTGCCTGCTTCCAGAGCCATGGGACCAAGGACCTCAATGTTCCTTAGAGTCAAGGCTATGCAATCCGGACCCAATGGGAGTAGGGCTCCCTTCCTCATCCCAACCCAAGTCCTTTGGGGTGAAATGTCAGGAACCCAGAGGTTGCCCTGATGAGGGGGCAGCAGGGCTGGAACCTACCCCTCCAACTGGGACCACGATGAAGCACTGGCCATTTGGAATGCAGAGACCACCGGTCAACCTGGGGAAATGCAGTCTCCCCTTGTAGAGACAGGACAGGGGCTCCTCAGCCTTACACAAGCACACTGTGGGTGCCCTATCCTGTGCTGTGCTTTTAGTATGTGGTATATGGTTTTAGCATGTGACCTGTCATCTCAGTGTGGTTGGTGGTGACCTCAGCTTGGGAGAGGGTGAGGCCACCAGGTGCCCTCTGCAAACCCAGGACTGAGGTTGTTCTCACAATCAGTACCCCTACCAATGTTGAGCCCTGGTTTCAAGGAACACCTGTGTTCTGAGAGTGACCCCCACCCAGGGTCCCTCAGCCACAGACACCTATAGTCAGGGCTGGAGGCCTGAGCCAGGCAAGCGGGGATGAGCAGGCGTTCCTCCAGGCCTGGCAGGAGAGTGGGCAGGGAGGTGAGGGGCCCAAATCTCTGAGAGCCAGACAGAGTCTGAGGGGCCAGTGTGAGAGAGGGTACCAGCCCAACAAGGGCCTCTCCTCTCCCTCCAAAAATGGCTACCCCTCACCCCAGCCAGGGTCAGGGGCCTAGGCCTGCTCTGCATAGCTCAGGCTGAGAAAGACTTACCTGGCAGAGGGACCCCACATCTCTACCTCCTGGAGAATTCAGCTTCCAGTCCAGAGCAGGTATGGCTGCCCCTGCTGGCTGGGCCCCTCCCATGAAGCCCCACCCCACACCCAGCAGCTTGTTAGAGGCAGCTGCCCAGCCGTTCTGGAGCCACATCCTGCTCAGTGACCTACTGAAGCTCTGAAGCTATCACCATCTTGGTCACCTACCACACCACTGATGAGGAATGGAGGCTCCTGCACAGGAAGTCCCCAGACTCAAGGTACTGAAGATGCTTGGCACAGGCTCCACTCCCTGCACTTGGCTCCTGGGGCTCAGGGCAGGCCCTGCGTGGCAATCAGGGTAGGTCATCTTTTGGGTGGACTTGGCCTGGAGCAAAGGACACTGCACACACTGTGGTGTACAGTGTTTGCTAAATAGAAGCCGAAGGAACACTACAGACACCGTGGGCACAGCACCTGGGGGAACGCCCCCAATAGCCTGTGTCCCGGTGCCAATAACCATACAGAATACACACGATGCGAGCCATGTGTTGGCCACACTGTAAGCATGGAGCCAGGCAGGGCAGAGGGGTTGGCCTGGTCCTGGCTCTCACACCCTCAGACATGAAGGACCAGGGCAGGAAGGGTGTGCAGCCATATGAAGCAGGGTTCCAGTTCATCCTCTGTTGTGTGGCCTGCTGACTGAGGGCTCCTATGCTGGGCAGCACTCTTGGTCAGTGTGAGCAGACCTGTGTGAGTGTAAGCACCTGTGTGTGCCTAAGGGCTGCACCTGATCTGCTGCGGTGACAGAGGCCTCTGGCATCTGCAAGGGCACCTCTTGTGCCCACTTCTTGTGCCTCAAGAGATTGCAGCTGGTCCTCCAGTCCCCTCTCTGGAGTTCCTCCACTCTTCAGAACAGGGGTTTCTGTTCCTAAGAGAATTGGACCTTCCTTGCCTCCCATAACATGCAGTCCCCCTCCTGGCTTACCTGTGAGGGCTGGGCATGACCGCAGGATACTTGTGTGGCCACTGTAGGCACTCACTACTGCAAGGCTCATGGGGGCCTCCACCCCTGCTTCCAGGGACCCCAAAAGCTAGTTGGCTTGCCCTGGCACACATGTTCCCAGAGCACACTGGAGTAGCCTGCTTGGGCACACCCAACAGGGCACCAGCAGGCTGGGTTGCAGCAGAAACCAGCCCAAGCCTAGGCAGAGGGAGGGTGCTGGGCCCCAGCAGGCCACACCCAAGGCACAAGAAGTAATTCAGGCCAAGATGTGGACAGTCCTCAAAGTCTGTCAGGCTGGGCTGTGCCTCTGTGGCCAAGGGACATGAATCTCCAGAGATTCCAGAGACAGAGAACAGAGAACTGCCAGATCCTGGGTGGGGAGACCCGGCTGGGCTGGGAGTGGGTGGTGGCTGCTGGTTGGGTCAGGCAGGGAGCCACCTGGGTGGCAGGCAGGGGCCTGGGCCCGGGAAGCACCACCAGAGCTAGCTGGCCCTGCCATCGTTTGAGGAGGGGGGGGTGGCTGGTGGAGCTGTGTGCCTCCTTCAGAGACCTGCTGGCCTTCTGCTCCAATGCTGCCCACCATGGCCTGGTCTGCCTGGTCTGCTCCTGCTGGAACCATCTCAAGACTACCTCCTGGGGGCTGCTGCTTCTGGGCACCCTGGGGGTGCTCTGCTGGCAGCTTGGGCTCCTGCTGGAGCAGTACTGGCACTACCCAGTCATCGTGACGTGTCCCTGCCCTCGGAACGCAAGCTCTTCTTCCCTCAGTCACCCTGTGCAACATGAACTCACCCCAGCGAGGACCTGAGGGTGTTGGCCTGAGGGGTGGGCTCCCTGTCTCTTCACATCCTGGGACTTCTCCCTGAGCGCAGTCTCCTGAAGCCTGGCCATGGGTGATGACCTATGCTGTGCCCAGCCAGGACTTCTGAGGGACACCCAGTCACTGGGAGCCCAGGGATGAGGAGAGGAGGGCCCTTCCAAAGGACAATCTGAGCTGTCCTGCCAGCTTGGGTTCCCCCAGGAGGGGGAGGGACGAAGGGAGGTGGGGGCTGTGAGCATGCAGGAGGACGTGGAGCACTGGGGGAGGGCCCAGGTCCAGCTCCCAACTCAAAGTCCCTCCCCTGCAGCCTGAAGTGGGGGAGGGGCTGAGCCCTCAGGAGGTGTAGAGATGCTGAGGCTGCAAGGTGCTGCCTGTTGGGGACCAGTGAGGGGCCCTCACAAGGGTCTCTCCAGGAATGCCCTAGGGGATCACATGGGGGGCCCTGGGACAGTGGCTCTGATATGATGTGCCCCCTAGCTGAGCCCTACTGCGTGCCATCTGGAGGTGCTGGACACTTTTGCCCAGGAGAACATCTACTCCCTATACAAGTACAACTTCACCAAGGGCAGCAATGTCCCCTCTGCCAGTATTTCTGGCCCCAAGCCCCCCATCTAGCTCCATGGGATCCACCTGCCAGTGGCTGAGGCACCTGGACAGATAGCACAAGGCGGGCTTCAGACTGGTGTGGGGGTGCTGGCATGCTGCCCGAGGAGAGTGCGCCTGGTCCTGGGTAGGTGAGGAGTTGAGTCTGAACTGACTCCCCACCTTCCAGCGCAACAGCCGCAGTGGTGACTGCTTCTACCGCACCTACTTGTCAGGAGTGGTACCGCTTCCACTACATGGACGTCCTGGCCCTACGGCCCACTGCCTGGAGGATGGCCAGCACAGCAATTGTGGCCACATCATCTTGTCTTGCCACTATGACAGCCAGGACTGCCAGGTCTGGTGAGCGGGGCAGGGCTAGTGCTGTCCTTTGTCCCACCCAGGGGAGTGCAGTTCTATCCTGGGGTCTGGCTGGCTAGACACCTAGGCTGCCCAGGGCTAGCTGCAAACAAGGCAGGCATGGCCCCTCAGCACCCTGGGTGGGGAGGCAGGCCACAGGCAGGCATGACCTGAGCTGGCCCCAGGTTCCAGGCACTTCCCGATGTCCCACCACCAACAGCCGCTGCCACACCTTGAAGGGTGTGTGGGCCGCACAGCACCCAGGTATCACCCACAATGAGTGCCAGTCCCTGGTGGGCATGTGGCAGTGATGGTGCAGGAGGGACCGGGGCTCACACCTCCCTCTCAGCTTCACCAGGCATCAGTCTGGTCCTCAGGACTGAGCTGCAGCAGTATCGCACGCTGCTGTCCACCGAGGCTGGTGTCAAGGTCATGGTTCACGGGCACAACCACACGCTCTTATTAGAGCACCAGGATTTCAGTATCCGGCCAGGGATGGAGACCACAGTTGACATCCAAGAGGCGGGCGTGCTTGGGGACCCTCTGGGCCCACCACCCTGGGGGCCTGGGGGACAGGGTCGGCAGAACTGAAACCCCTCCCCGCTGGACGTGGTGCGCAGAGGGCGTGGACACGCCGCTGCTGTCCAACACCTCTTACACCAGGCTGGTGAGTGTGGGCGGGCTGGCAATGTCGGGAGCTGAAAGTGGTCCCTGCGCAGACAGGGCCTCCGCTCCAGCTCTGCTGCTCTCCAGTCCTGCCTTCCTTCCAGAAATTGATAGTGGAGATCTGCTCCTGCACCTACCACCTCTACCCACTGCCTGCCAGGGCTCAGTCCTGCAGCCACGCAGCACCCAGTCTGGGTTGAGCCCCGCCCTCCTCCCCTGCAGAGGGTTGCTGGATGGGTGGCTCCTAACCATGCCCCCACGACCCCTCTCCAGGTCACTGCTTCTACCACCTCCTCCAGGACCTGGAAACATACTAGCTGGCATGCGCCTCCTGCTGTCCCAGGTCCTGCAGGTGAGTTGGGAGATGAGGCCCAGGGTCAGGGGTCACTGCCCTAGGCTGCCGCGTGGTGTGACCACTGGCCTGTTTCTCCCAGGGAGTCTTCATACAAGCTCTCTGCGGGGACCTCTAGGTGGCCTTCAGCCAAGTCTGTTGTGAGCGGCCAGGGCATGGTGGGGACGGGTTCAGCAGGTTCCTGGGTAGTCCCTGCCCCCACACCTGCCTGCAGTGCCCTCTGGGGAGGGGAGCAGTCGCTGTGCTTGGCAAGTGGGGCCTGTAGAGCTGGAGCCACAGCCACAGCCGCAGGTGAGTGCACCCCTTCCTCCAGGGGGTGTCCTGGCTGAGCCTCTCCTGGGGGAGCCCCTCACAGCTGTTTCCACTCCCGTAGCAGGGTGGCCAAGGTGAATATCTTCCACCAGGAACTCAACTACCCAGCGGTGGGTGAGGCACCCGTGTACTCTGTGAGTGACCTGAGATCCAGGGCTTGGACTGGGGGAAGGCAGGGCAGCATCTGGCCACTCCCACTGGTGCCCACCCCAGTGCAGCCCTGCTCAGAGGTTCCCAGGTGCAGGAGGCCCCCGAACTCCACTCATTGTCACCCATCCGCAAATTCCCCAGCTGCTCTCAGCCATGGGCAGCCTCTGGAGCCTGTGGTTTGGCTCATCAGTCCTCTCTGTTCTTGAACTGCTGGAGTTGCTGCTGGACACCATGGCCCTAGCCTTCCTGCTGGGCTCTGCAGAGCATGGGTGGCCCAGCCTGGCGCCATACCAGTACTGAAGCCCGGGGACTGCAGGCATACCTGCAAAGTTCCAGAGGGAACAGCTGTGTCACTTTTACAGAGTGTCCCAGGAGCACTGAAAGGAGTTTTGGCAGAAGAGATAAGGCTGAGCTCTTGTCCCTTGACCCTCCTGACACCTGAACCAGCCCTGGGGCATCTGACCCCTAGGCCTGACCCTATGGGATAGTAGGCTCCCCTGGACGTCCAAGATGGGCTAGACTGGCCCACCCGGCTGGGTCCACCCAACAGTTCACAAAGACTTGAGTCTGTGGGCATGCAGATACTTCAGGGCTTCTCTTTGCCCACCCTCCAGTGATTTCTTGGGTCTGAGCAGGTCGAGGGCAGAGAGGAGGGAGGTCCCCTCCTGTCTAGATTCTTGAGTTCCGGGTATGATTGTGTGCATGCTTGTGTGTGGGCAGAAGAGCCTTTCCATAGTGGTGCATCTGGCGTCCTGTCTGTGCACTTCTGGGTGTCTGCACTTCTGTCTACATCTGTGTGTAGGTGTGTGTGTGCATGTCAGGCAGAGCCTGCCTCGGCTTCAGGGCAGCCTCGGGCCAGGCAGGAAGCAGGGCAGGACCAAGGCAAGGTTTATAATAAAATCAGCTGCTTTGTAATTAAAATCAATGATTTACAGTGGCCAGAGTGTGTGTGTGTGTGTGTCTCTCCTCTTACCCATGCTGGGGTGAGCTGCAGACCTCAGATTACACCCCAACACTTCCTTGGAACAGACCACAGCAGTCACACTATGGGGGCCAGGGAGACACTATATAGGACCAGGCCCAAGCCATCCTTACTGGCTGGGTACACCCACCCCTGCTACCACCAGGGGTCACCAGCCAAGCTAGAGGAAGTTAGAGAGGCCAGGGAATGGGGGCTGGGGATGCCAGAAGTCCTTGGTCCCCCATCAGGCCTCTGGCCTTTGGAAAAGGGACACTGGAGGGACCGTGCTCAGAGCTGCTGCTCAAGGAGGGCAGAGGACCCATTCACACCCCCAGATGAGACAGAGCAGTGCAAGGCAGGTGAGCCAATGAGCAGGCAGTGGGCGCAAGCGGCAGAGGTTTATTAACCGTGAGTGATTGGAACAGGAGGGGTGGGATCCTGCCAGCCTAAGGATGGCAGGTGGCAGGGTGGGCGGTGGGCAAGCTCAAGCAGGGAAGAAAGAGCTGATTCTGCTCTTTAGGGTCACAGCCAGCAGGCAGGGGAGTCGGGGCCCCAGTCCAGTGCCCACCTTGCTGCCGGTGGAGCCTCCCTGGGCAGCATTTGCATAGTGACCAGCAAGAACCCACAGTTGTGGAGGGGCTCAGCCTGTCCTGAGGCTCTTTTACAAAAGGAGAATTTGAAGGCATTGGTGGGTCCCCAAATTAGCAAAAGACCCCTGGGCCCATCAGAGGGCTCAGTCCAAGGGGCGAGGCCAGTGAAAGGGCAGGGCAGAGCTATGGGGGCATCCCCCAGCAGCAGGCAGAGCTGGGATCAGGGTGGTCCTTGAGAGTCCAGAGAAAAAAACGCAGACAAAGTCAGGACAAGGCCGTTGTAGAAAATCCACTCAGTGGGTAACAAAGAACAGTGGGTGTGGTGGGAAGTGCCAGTGGGTTTAGTGTAGGCCTGGCTCTGGGCAAGTCCCTCCCTGGAGGAGGCAGGGAGGTCTGGGGCCAACCGGCACCAGGGGCCGTCGTGGCCAGCCACATGGCCTTGGGACGCCTGCGTCCGTCCCAGGCAGAGAGCCCAGGCCAGAGCCCACCCACCCAGCACCTGCAAAAGCCCAGCCTTGATACTGGGGTCACTAAGTGAGGTACTTGGGTTGGTTCCCTGCATGGGCTGCCACTCCTGCTCTGGGAAGGTGCTGGTGGCCAGCCACCAGCCCCAGGCTAGAGGAGGGGCTCTGGGGGGTGAGTAAGAAGGACCCAGCTAGCAGGTCAGTGTTCCGCGGCAGTAAAAGTGGGGGCAAGAGATGACACTGACCCTTAGGGCAGAGAGGGACAAGGTAACACAGGCCTCGAGTGATTTGTGACGTCAGCAATCCAGGCCCCTGAAGGAGGGGTCACCTGAAGACAGAGATTCCCCAAGTGGGGTGAGGGGCACCAGAAGATGCAGCACCCCCAAAAACGTGGGGTTTCAAGACTCAGTGCTGGGGTCCTTCGCTCCCGGCCAGGGGGGACCACGGGTAGCCGGGAGGAGGGATGAGCAGGCGCGTGGGGCTCCAGGAGCACCAGGGCACTGGGGCTGTCGGGATGGGCCCATGGACCTTGCGCAGGCAGGGCTGTGGCTGGGTGGGGGACCAGGATTTTCAGGGGCATGCAGGGTCCGGGCCGGGCGGGCCGGGCAGGGCTGGGGTCCCCCGGCTGCCCGGCCTGCGCAGCCCTAGCTCTCCTCCAGGTGGAGACTGATGAACTCCTGGATGCACCTGCGGTATTGCAGCTCGGTTGGGCTGCTGCCCGCCAGGGGGCCCAGCTGGCCCGGGGCCGCCTCAGCCTCTCGCATCTCCTCGGCCATGCGCGCCAGACGGAGCCTGGGGGAGGGGCGCAGTGTGAGGCAGCACCTCCGACGACCCGGCGCTCGCGGAGTCCCGCCCCCATGGCCGCGCGTGCTCACAGCGTAACGATGTCCGCGTTGGCCGCCTGCACGGCGATGGTTAGCGGGTCCTGCTGCTCCTGGTCCAAGGCGTGCTGGTCGGCTCCACGTTTCAGGAACAGGCAGACCTGGCTGGGAGCGGAGGGCCGTGTCTAGGCGAGGTGGGCTGGGCGCGGGTGAGGCCGGGAGGGGCAGGCTCGAGAGACTCACCCGGTGCGGCCCAGGAGCGTCGCGTGGTGCAGGGGCGCCCGGCCCCGGCTGTCTCTTTGGTTAACGTCTGCTCCGTTTTGCAGAAGGAATTCACAGATGATCAAGGAACCCTGGGGAGCCGGGCACCTAGGACTGAGCCAAGAAATGGCCCCCTACAGGGCCCCCACACCAGGGCCCTCAGCCCTGCGTGCCCAGCCAGGACAAGCCTGCGCTCCACCCTGGAGAGGATGCACACATTGGCGTGCAGCTTCCTGCCACACTCACCCCTAGCACGGCCTGCACCAGCGGCGTTTTGCCTTCATCCTCTGCGTCGGCCCAGTTTACCTCCGCCCCGTGGGCCAATGCTGCGGCCAGCGCGGGGAGGTCGCGAGTGCGCGCTGCGCGGTGAGCCAGAAGTCCAGGATGCAGCTCACGCACATCTGCCAACCCCCAGGCCTCGGCCTCGGCCTCAGCCTCGGCCTCTACCTCACCACTGGACTCCTCTGACTCTGCACCCTCTGCGGGAAGAAGGACAGGGTTAGGGTCTCTGACTTCACTGGGTGGGGGTACACCAGGGCTGCAGCGAGATGGAAAGGTGTGTACCAACCTTCCTCAGTGACACTGTCCACCACTGAGCCTGCACCAAAGGCCAGGACGTCTGAACTGCCATCAGAGCTGCCTCCCAGGCCACTGTCGCTGCTTAGACCTGCAGGGCCACAGGCTGGTGAGGGCTTGAGCCAGGCAGGCCCCTGACTCTTCCCAGAACCACAGGGAAGGCTTAGCGCCACTCGCCCTCCAGGGGACCTGGGAAGGGGCAGAACCAGCCCTAGCTAGGAAAGAGGAAAGGATAAAAAACAACCAGACCTCAAAGGAGCCAAGAGTAGCCCAGGGCCAGGTTCTGAGGTCTTCAGGTACTGGAAGCCCAGCCTGGCCAGCAGGGAAGAAGCCAGGCCTCAGAAAAGCCTGAGGCTTAGGGCCAGGGCGACAGCGCCCTCTGCTGCCGGCAGTCACCCCCTCCTCATTCCCATCATGCACATAGGCCCTCCAGCAGTGCCTGCACACAGCTCTTAACAGTCCCAGTTTCAGCCTCCAGGTTGGTGAACAAGAAAGCCCTGCTAAAGCTCCAGCTCTCCCCACGGCCAGCCCAACCTCCTTGTGACACTGCCTAGCTCTGTCCCTCCTATGTGGAAAAGCTGTCCTTTCTGTCCCTGAGCAAATGCCGTCCACATTTGTCCATGCACCAGGGAGTCTTCACTGGCTCCCCTTCTTCTTTCCTGGATGGGGTGGCAGCCCCCAAAGGGGGTGGGCATCAGGGGATGGGGCCTCCCAGAACTTACTGCGTGGACCGGCCCCCGCAGCCCCTGCATCGAAGTAGGAGAAGAGGGAATCCAGCTCATCGGGACAGAAGAGGGAATCCCGGCGGAACTTGCGCTCCAAGGTGCCTGCTGCTGGGGAGTGGGACACATGTTCAGAGGGGGAAACTGAGCACCATGATAGGAGGGTGCCCCCGGCCACATTGGGAGTTGGACAGAGTCTCCAACCCACCTCCCACCATGACTCTCAGGGATCGGGGGCTCAGATCCAGAGAATTGCAAGAATTACAATTGTTTGTAATCCTGCCCAGGTTTATAAATGGGTGTGGCTGCTAACAGCCCTCTCACCTGAGGACAGAGCAGCCACTGAGGGAAGGACAGGTTCAAGCCGGACCTTGCGGCGGGTGGTGGGAGCACGGGGGGAGCTGTGGGGGCGCTGGCACTTCTGTGCTCGCCAATGCCTTGGGGCATCTCGGGCCAGTGCTGTTGGAGGCTTCCGAAGAAACTTCTTTTCCACGTATTTGTCCTTGATCCAGGCCTCCTTGTCCTGCCTGGACCAGGGGCAAACATGAGTCTGCATTCACTGGCTGAGGCTCCTCTAGCCAAGTGGGGCTGCACCCCACCTCACCTGGGGCTGCTGGCTGTGGGCTTCCTGCTGCCCAGGCCCTCATACTGGGCCTCATAGATCTGGTTCATGGTGCTATTTCCAAGCTCACACATCAGCTGGTGAGAGAAGGGTGTGTGGACGTCCGTACAAGCTCAAAAGATCCCCACTCCCACCCAACCCAGGGTCCTAGAGGACTTTAAGTGCACCCCCCCACCTTTAGTAGCTCTGGCTCCCAGGAATCCAGTGTCAGGGACCGAACCTTGGAGCAGTGGACACCCAGACTCCTGGACAGCAAGGAGATAGGGCCGGGTCAGGTTGCAGCTCACCTGGCTTGGCCCTGCCCCACCCCACCGAGTCAGGGAGGCCACCTGTGGATGCCTGAGCACTCAATGCAGAGTAGCACGCCAAGGTTGATGCTGGCCCAGCGGGGGTCTGGCTGGCCACAGTCGCCACACTGGCCATTGCCAGCCACGCTCTGTACCCGCTGTAGCACACTCTCACCCTTGACACCGCGTTCCCGAGAGTCCGTGGCAGAATCGATGCTGCTTGTGGACGGAGATGCTGTGCGGTCCAGCCTCTGGGACAGTGTGAGGGGCCATTCAGCCCGACTCCCCTGCAGGCCCTTCCCCCACCCCAGTCAGGGGCCCTCAAGCACAATCCAAGACACACACAAGTGTGCACACATACTGCACGCACACGCATGTACATGGCACTGCACACACACACACATGCAGCCTGCAGGAGCTGCCTCATAGACACACAGGCAAGCATGTGCAAGTGGAAGGGCAGGGTGGGCCACACCTCGCTGTAGCAGCTGTCTGGGCTCTCGCGGTAGGCAGAGGCAATGCTGGCCTGCACAGCCTGCACCCAGGCCTGCCTGAGCTTCTCCGAGTCGGCCTGCAGCATGCAGCTCCTGGAGGGAGGGGCTGGTTAGGCTGGGTGGGTGGGGCTCCCCCCCCTGCCCTGGGCTGGGCCTCCTCACTTGGTGGGCGACACGACCTCAAAGCAGAACCTCCGCTCGATGTCCTCACAGGGCTTCACGGAGCACAGGCGGAGGTCATCCACCACCACAGTCAGCGCATCCTGTGGGCAGCACCACTGTGGACATCTATCTGCTCACCCCCACCTGGCACTGACCACCTGTTTTCTTCTTCACCTTAGAGATCTCCAGCAATCTATTCCAAACTCCCTGTTACCTGACCATTCGGGCCTGGTGTCCATCAGTATCCTCAGCTCCGTGCCAACCCCCGTTGACTAACCCACCCCACAGTCCAGGTGGGGAGGGGTCCAGCTACCAGGACCCCAACCCAACGCACCTTGAGTTTCTTCTGGTAAACAAGTTGGCTGTTCTGAATGGAGAACCAGCGCCTGGTGAAGTGAATGGGCAGGGGGTCAGGCAGCGCTGGCTCCATGTCCTCTCTGCTCTTGGCCCAGCCTGCCCTCAGCCCTGCCTGAGAAAGGCCCTCACCGGTTCCATGTCTTGAAGGCATTGCTGGCTCTCTTGAAGAGGTAGCCCTCCATCACCACGCCGCTGGGCGCATCCACGTCGAATTCCACTTTTGACTCATCATAGGAGAAGTCCTGGGGAGTGCAGAGCCAGCCCTCGGGGAGTGGCCACCACCAGAAGACCCTGCCATCCTCCCAGGCTCACCCAGAGGGAAGGACAAACTGAGGTACATGCTCAGACAGGAGACCCTCTGCCTGGTACTGCAACTTCCTGACTGGGTGAGACCCCCTGCCCAAGACCCCGAAGGCAGACCTTGGCATTCACAGCTGGGCTGGAGCTCTCCAGTCCCTCCCCCCAGCTTGCAGGACAAGAGGCTGCAATCAGGAAGGGAGCCCACTCCCACCCCCACCCCCGCATCCTGAGTGCCCTGTGCATGTCGCCAGCTGGGTCGGCTCCAGCAGCCTGACAGAGCTCCATTGAGGAGCCAGAGCCTTGGGTGTCCTGTGTGTCCTCCGTCCCAGCAGCCCAGGCCAGAGGAGAGGTCTGGCCACCTGCTCTCAGGCTGAGTGGGGGCAGGAAGGCACAGCTGCCACCACTCCCTCAGGTGGGGGAAGGGGTCCGGCTTCAGCCTGCATCTTGCTGGTGCCAGCAACCAGCCCACAGGTGTCGGGTGCAGTCCCGGCCTTTGGAGGTGGTGGGAGGTGTCCGTGGTGCTGAAGTGCCCCAGGCGGGGAGGGCCTGGCTTCCCCTTGCAATGCCCATGCCCACAGGCCCAAGGGTGGGTAATCTCACCTGCAGTAGTGTCTGAGGGCCAGAGAGGAGTGGGTGGGAGGGGAAAAGACAGCCAGTGAGTGAGGGCCCTCCCACCACCCACAAGTAGCCCCACCTACCATCCCACTGCCGCAGGCCCACCAGTTGGCACCTGCAGCCAACCCCCATCTGGGTGATGGCCCAGGCCACTGTGCAGCAGGTGAGCCCAGGCCCAGGCCCAGCAACCCTCAGGCAGGAGGCCTCAGGTCCCAGCTCCAGCCCTTCCTCATGCCCGGCCCACACTGTGAAGCTCCCAAGGATGGGAGGGGAGCAGCCTCAGCCTGGCAGAGAGGGCATGGGCCTGGCGGGGAGGTTGGGCATGCAGCTATGCCTATGGCCCCAGGTCGGGACCACAGGGAGGTGGGCAGGGGGGATGGGGGTTTGGGGGGTGAGGCTGAGAGCAGGCTCCGGGAGCCTCACCCGCTGCTGGATAGCCGCGTGCTTGCGCTCCATCTCTCGCTTCTCCACGGCAGAGTCGATCACCAGCTGGTCCAGCTGTGGGGTTGGGGGCATCAGAGAGGCAGTGAGCCCCTCCCCTGAGACCCTGGCCGGGGTCCATCTTCCCCAAGCTCACCTCAGCTGCCAGCTTTTTCATGTAGGGGTCCAGCTGGTGCAGGAGGCTGTAGCCCTGCTGGAAGAAGCTGTGCTGGGCGTGCATGAAGGACAGCATCTGCAGGCACAGGGGCCAGTGAGCAGGGCTCTCTGCACGGGCCTGCTCACAGGCACCCCCCACAAGCACTCACAGAATCCAAGATCTCAAACTTCTTCTTGGCCTGGAGGACATTAATCTGCCAGAGGAGGAGCAAACAGGCCGGGTCTCAGGGCCAGGAACCCAGGGCTCCACCTGACCAGAGTCCATTCAGGCTGCCAGTGGTCCTGAGAGCCCCAGGTCATCCTCAGTGTCTTGCCATGCCAGCCTCAATCTCCCAGGTGGGACACAGGGTCCTATCCAGGCAAAGCCAGGAATCTCACCCCTGCCTTCCTGTTGAAGGTCCTCAAGCCCTCCGCCCACAACGCTCATCCCCACCTCTTGTCTCGCGCAGGACAGACCCCTCCCTGTTTCAGAAGCCAACCTCTCAGCTGACCTGGAGCACATAGTCCAGGGCTAAGTGGCGGAAGCACTTCCGGGTGAGGGTGAGGGCACCCGTGGCCTCCTCCACCTCATGGGGCCGATGCCTTGGGGCCTGAGCATTCCGCACCAAGGAGAGCTCCATGTCCTCCCGCACCTTATCAAACTGCTTCTTCGTCTCCTTGAACTTCCGTACATCCCTGAAGGCCAGTGTCGGGTCAAAGGTCAGAGGCTGGAGAAGGGATGTGCTGACCCAACCTCTAACAGCCTTTCCTCTACTCCCAGCTTCTCCTCTGCTGCTGGGTAGGGCCTCCTTTCTTGCTCGCTATCCTGGCCCCCACCCCACCCCTGCCACCAGCCCCCTCCCCTGCTCCCTGCTCCAGGATCTCTCCAGCCCTTCACACCTTACTCCAGACCCAGTGATCCAGAGTCAACCCACATCTCCCCTGTGGTACCCCCAGCAACCCAACCACACCTACGGGGACTGAGCTGGACCCTGGGTCCTCCAACCAGCCTTGAGACCTTGGTCTGGATACCCTTGGCCACTCCCCTGTCCTGGAGATGAAGCACCACCTTGGGGCTTGGACCACTCACTCTTTGACAAAATTGTGCAGTTGCTGTCTCACAGACCTCTGGGCCTGGTCAAACAGGATCTGGGGACAGAGGCAGGGAGGAGCTTGTGGGGGTTTGTCCCTACAGAACAACCCCCTGGAGGCCCCATCCATCCCCACAGTGAGAATCAGGAGAGTTCTGCCCTCCTACTCGGACCTGCCTGGGCCCAGCTCTCTGCAGAGGGTGCTACCAGTGCAGCCTGTTTTGTACCAGGAGCTGGCCTCTGGGGGGCCAGAGAATGACTCCCAGCCTGGGTTGGTGCCCAGAGGCAACAGCTGTGACCACCTGCCCCTCTTTCCACCTGGCCCTCAGCCAGTCTACAGACTCCTGCTGTCAGATGGGCTCCTCCTTCAGCTACACCCACAGTGCTCACATGGGCAGCACACAACAGCCACTGGAGGCTGCCCACCCTTAGCAGGAAGGGCTCCATCAGAGCCAGCCTGGGGAGAAGTGGGGCCTGGTGGTGAGGGCTTCATAGTGGAGGGGCTTCAGGGTCCCCCCACAGCACTCAGAATCAAACCCTCATGTAGAGGAGGGCTGGGCCAAACCAGGACAGGCAGAGGGACAGGAACTCAGCTGAGCCATCCTGAGCAGGTTTATTTCTGAACTTCCCTGCAGGGGTGGGGGCCCTGGGTTTAGTCTGGGCTCCAGTTCCCAGACCACGCCCTGCCATGTGCCTCAGCCTGTTCTGTGTGTCTGTCCCCATCAGTCCTGGCCCTGCCCAAACAGCAAGGGTGAGTCTCGCAGGGATGATGCAGGGTCAGCTGGGACGATGGAATGAGTACTCTGCTCAGCTGGGAGATCTGGATGAGCTTCGAGGTCTCCCCCACCTTGAGACCCCGCTGCCCATGGCCCTAGGTTGTGCTACTTCCCCTGCCTCTAGGACCAAGTCTGTCTCTTAACTGGGACATGGCAGGGCTCCCAAAGGAGGCCTCCACACCCCACTGACTCACAGACATGGGTGGCCACCACTCTCACAGACTGGATGTGTAGGACATGGCCTCCCTCATGGGTGGCCACCCACTTGGCTCCCTGTGAGCTAGTTAGTCTGTTCCAGGCCAGGGAGGGCCTTTGGGAGCTGGTGGAGGGAGGCAGCATGATGGAGGCTGGGGCCACACCCATGAGGCTCACCGTGTGGTAGTTGACCATCTCCTGCAGGCTGTCTCCGAACCTCTGCAGACATTCCTGGGGAGAAGAGCAAGAGGGCTGAGGCCATGGTGCTGGGGGCACCTCACCATGTCCAAAGGGTCCCCTCCCTGCCCACAGGATACAAAGCTGCACCTGAGCAGAGTCCAGACACCTGCTCATGAGCCTGGGCACCCTTGAGGGGCTGTCTCCCTGCTCCACCCCCACCTGGCGGTCAAAAGCCAGCTGGCACCTCACCGAGATGACGGTGTCACCTTGGCACTGCTGGGACAGGTCACGGACACCACTCACAAAGAGCCTGTTGGTGGTGACATAGGCCTTGCCGGCCTCGATCATGCCACTGCACAGCTTGACCAGCTATGGATGGGACAGAGCAGGAAGGGTGAGGGTCTGGCAGCTCCTATAACCAATGCTCACAATGGCTGAGAGGTCCATTCCAGCCAGAGAGAAGTACACAGCTCCCAAGAGAGGTCAGTGCGAGGTCAGAATTCAACTCAGGGCCCACTGGTGCCCAGGATGCAGCTGCCCCTGAGCAGCCTGCATAAGCCTGCTGGCACACAGGACAGTCCATGGTCTGGGCTCTGGAGCAGCAGACTGGGCAGGACAGGGGGACTTAAAGTAGGGTGCTAGGGCTGGGGTGTGATGTGGCACTTCAGACTTAAAGACAGCCAGTGTGGGCTCATGGCACTGATAGTCCCTTCTTCCTCCCCGGCACTGATTCTGTCACCCCCCCCAGGTCCCCAACCCAGGTACACTGGGCACAACCACACAGCAGCTGTCCCTCATTCAGCAGCCAGCAGAGGCCTGGGTGACATGCCTGGGTCATCCCCTCAAGGGGATGAGACTCACGTATATGCACGTGGTATGTGCACCCTGGGATGTGTGTGGGAGGACACGGATGGGGGAGTCAGGGGCAGATCCAGGTCCTGAGCATGCACATGAGTGTTTGCACACTGCTGGGTGTGCATGAGCTCCTAAGTCCTGAAAAGCCAGTCCTGTTTTCAGACTAGGGGGCTAGGATAGGCGGGCAGAGCAACACTGACCCTCCATGTGCCCGAGGCCTCCCCCTCACCTTATCCAGTTTGGCCTCAATCTCGACCACATCTGTCTCTACCTCATCGATGGTGGCCCTGCAACAAGAACAGGTGGCTGGGATCAATCTGCAGCCCGCTGTGCTGACTAGGGGACAGACTTGGGCTTCGTCTCCCCTTGCACCTCCCCAGGGGGGTCTGCCAGAGAAAGAAGCTTCCAGGAAACTGAGGTTGGGAGAGGTGATCACTCTGTCCCGAGGGCAAGAGGGAAGAGACCCAGGTTCAGCAACTCTGGAGCCACCCAACACCCAGCATCACCCCAGGAAGAGGCTACATTGGTGGTAACACCCTCTGCCCAACTGAGACTGATGCACCAGGGGTCAGGGGATGGGAGGGCAGAGGTTAGAAAAGGCCTCAGCCCCTGAGGACAGCAGGGGCCAGAGAGCCACAGCGGTGGTGCTCATGACAGCCTGGGCCAAGCCTTGCTGAGGAGCAAAATAAAGCCCCAAACCAGCTGAGAAGTGGGGTCCACCAGCTCCTCAACCCCAAAACTCCAATAAGCACAGTCCACCTGGAGGAAGAGGGGGTCAGGTCTCCCCAGAGCCCACTCCCATCAGGGCAGCCTGACAATGGGGCTGCCATGGGGTGGGAAGAGTTAAGGAATGACATCACCGGGAGAAGCCAGGGGAGAATCCCGGAAGCCAGAGGCAGATGGATCAGGCACGTGACACCCCCACCCTCTGGGAACAGGAAATAAGGAAATAGGGCCAGGATCCCAGCAGTCCCCCACCCTGCACAGTCAACTCAGCTGGTGAACCAAGCCCATCTGACCTGCCTGGGATAAGATACCCTGGGGGGGGTATAGGCACAGGCTGGGGCAGAGGCAGTCTTCCAGGGACAAGTCTTGGGTGAGGGGTCCAACAGAGGAGAGGCCACCCAGGTCTAGCATCCCCTCACCCCTTGCTACTCCCACTCCCTGGACATCAGAGAAAGGAGGAGTTTCCAAACTTAGGGAACGGACCTACAGGTCTCATGGGACATGGTCTGGTGTGTCCTTAAGTAGGAGCTGGGACTGAAATGGCCAGGCTGTCCCAGCCAGGAACTATCAAAGGTCCTGTCTGCCCATGCTGGCCAGACATCAGCTGTTCTGGGAGCAGCCCCCACCCCTTGAGAGGCTAAGGGAACCTAAGTCCTGGAGCAAAGAGGGGACAAAGGAAATGGAGCTTCAGCAGCTGCTTGGACCGTGGGTGACCTGTGCGTGCCACACCAGCCTGCCAGGCTTAGGAAGAGTGCCTGGAACTACTGCCCAACCCATACCACCTGGAGGTGTGGACACAGGGAAGTTCAGACTCTGGACTTTTGACCGCTGGCTTGAGAGTCCCAGAACAGAGAAGGGAGCGTCTGCCCAGAAGAGTGCTATGGGGTCACCCTGGCTCCCCTGAGAAGGCCAGATGACTGGACAGCTGCACCCAGAGCTACTGCCCTTGACCAGGAGCCTGTCTTTAGGAGATGGCAAGGGCCGTGCTGAGCCAGGAGTGACAGACGTGCTCACGGGGACAGGGTGGGTGCTCAGTAGAGGTTCAGCAGGAGCCCTTCTCCTCCCTTCCTCAGTCTGGGACCTGAGGTCTTTCTCTGGCTCCCTGCCCCTGGGCCAGGGGAGGAGGCCCCTCCACCAAAGCCCTGACTCAGCGCCTGAAGCCCCACCCAGGGGACGAGCCATGACACCCTGAGGTGGTGCCCCTTCCTCAGCTTCTCAGGACCCTCCACCACAGTGACCCTGGTCTAGGGGGTATCCCTGAGGCTGTTACAAGCCCCTCCCCAGGCCAGGAGACCCCAAGCACGCTTGGGGACTAGGCTCTCCATGCTTCCACATACTCCCACAGCCCCACCCTCAGAGCTACACCTGAAGGTGATGGACAGAGGCTCTGCAAGCTCCAGTTAGATCACAGCCCACCCCAATGCATGGAGCCAGGCTTCCACAGCCTTAAGACCAAGGCGCAGTAGGCATCTTCCACCCCAGCCCATACTCACAGGCAGGCTCCAGGCACCTCCCTGCCAGAGAGAGAGACTCCAAGCAGTTCAACAGGCTGGTTGTGGGAGGGGAGGCCCAGGATTAAATGGGGTTCCAGTCCCTCATATGCCCATCCACAGTGGGAGGAAGAGCCACAGGCTTCTGAGTAAGGGTGAAGTTGGGTGCCTCAGTCTGGATGAAGCCGCAGCAAAGAGGCCCTGGCCATGACTCCCCCACAACCCAGGTCCAAGATTCTGGGTGCCTGAGTCACTCAGATCAGTCAGCAATGGAAATGGGAGAACCCAGAGGATGACCTCCAGTCTCTCTGCCCAGGGCCTGGGGCCACTCTGGGCCAACCCTGACCCTCTCAACTCCAGGCTCCAGAAGGCCTTTGTTAATGACTCCTTGTGAGGTGGTTTTGCAAGAGGCCGGCTCTCAGGATGCTGAGGCAGGCTCCCAGAAACCCAGCATGCACATGCAAGAATGTCCAAGAATACACATGCAGAAGCATGACACACGCTCATGCACAAACATGCATGCATGCAGTGGCAGAGTGTTTATACATATGTGCTCCAGAGAATGGGGTGCAAACATGTGCGTGGACATGTGTACCTGGTCTTAGAACACACCTCTACACAGACTAAGGTGTTTACAGCACAACACACTCAGTACATGAATCCATAGGGACAGGTAATACACACACTTGCGTGCCTCTAACCATCATCAGTCTAAGTGAATGCACAAAGCATGTCAGTCCAGGGTGCAGCTCACCCACACATCCAGGTACATGGTGTGGCACCTCAAAGGGGGCAGAGTGGCAAAGCTCACACATGTGCACCTACACATGTGCATGTGCAGAGGCATACTTGCAAACTGCACATGGGAAGTGCTTCATTACTGTTTGCCAAATGTCGTCCAACCATTGAAACAGATGCACACTTGTGTACACGTCCATGAATATGTGGTTCATGCAGATGTGCATGCCTGCATGCTCAGGAATAATGAAAGGTACACAAACCCCCAGTGGATACTTGTCCTTTCCCACCATCCTGGACAGCCCCCACCCTCCAGGTCCTGTGGTCAAATTACCCTTCATTCCTACCAAGTGGCCTTCTCTAGGCCCTAAACGTAGCAACAGCTGCCTGTACCCATGCACTGCTCTGGACACATGGGCTAAAACAGAGTCGAGGGATGAACACCCTGGACCCAGACAACCTTGCCCAGAGCTGGGCTGCAGGGTGGCTGGGGGGAGGGGGGACCTCAGCCAGTGCAGGTTGCCACAGCAGAAAAGTGTAGATACAAAGCGGGGGTGGACAGTACTGGAGATGGCCGTCCCCACAACTGCCCAGCCGGACACTGATGCATGGGGGCTGGGACGCCCACGCTCACACCCTCTGAGCGAGGTGAGCCACACAGGGGTGTCTTTTGTTCTAGTCCCCCGGGGCGGGGGCGGGCCGAGGCGGCTGCTTTGTCCCGAGCCGGGCCCTCCGCCTCGGTCTCCGGCGGCCACAGCGCGGTCGCAAAGCTGAGCAACGCCGCCCGCACAAAGGCGGCTCGCTGCCCCCGCTCGCACCCCTCTCCCGGCGGCCAGGACGCACCTGAAGCGCGGCGAGTCCTTGATGCACTCCTCGAACTCCACCGTCATGGCTGCAGTGGCAGGGCGCTCACTGGACCGAGGACCGCGGCGCGCCGAGCGGCACCCCCGGCCGCCCGCCCGCGCTCGGCGCCCGCCCGCCCCGGAATGAGGCCGCCGCGCCGCCGCCCCGCCCCGCCTGTCACTGCCGGGGAGCGTCGCCAAAGTCCGCCGCCGTCGCGCGCGCTGCCTGCTGTCACAGCCAGGGAGCGTCGCCGAACCCGCCACCGCGCACCACTGCTTTTACCTTCGGGGAGTGTCACCAAGCGCCCTCCCTGTATCCACTGCCACAGGGTCGGGGAGCTTGATGGGCCGAGACCGTTGGGCTTCGGGGACCGTCGGCCAAACCCAGGAACGGGGAGGGCGCGGGCTCTCCAGCCATCCTAGCCATTGCGCAACTTGGGGCGTTTGCAAAAACCACATTTGGGAGGTCTTGGCCGCTACTCGGCGGACAGACACGCCCCTGAGGACTGGGCGGGCGGTGGGCGGCAGAGCGGGAATACGGAGCTAACCAGCGAGAGGAGGCGGGCGCCTGAGAGCGTGCGGGGCAATAAGTGGCTACGAGCGCGCCTCCAGGACGCAGTCGCGGTCCGGCCGGCCGCTCAGCGGCGGCGGCACTTTCCACCCGCTCCCTAGGCCTCGCCCCGCCTCAGCCCCGCCTCTCCCCAGAAGCCTGCGGGGAGCGCGCAGGCGCAGGCACCGTGGGCGTGGCCGGCCTGAGGACACGTGGGGCACTAGCCGTGGGGCACTAGCCATGGGTCCCTCCGGCGCAGTGCGCTCAGTGCGGGCGCGCTACCTCGTGTATTTCCAGTACTTGGGCACAGGTTTTAAGTACGTATCTCGGCCTTCCCCCGACATCCGTCACCTGGCTAGCAGGAAAGATGCGACCCGGCCGGGGAGAGCTCGCGGGAGTTAAATCCAGGGTCAGCGGGCAGACAGGGTGGCCCGGGTACAGCTTGCCCAACTTTCGGGCCCAGGAAATGCTTTGTTTGGCCTTAGGGCGGGGTGGGCAGGACGCGATGGCCTTCATCAGGTAACCCCACTCGCCTCTGTCCGCAGTGGAGTCGCGGCCGTCAGAGGCTCCCAACGTGCCATTGGAGTGCAGAACTACCTGGAGGTGAGGTCTGCCCGGCTGGGAGGGAGGCAACTCCCCGGGAGGCCCCGGTGGGAGCCTGGGGATGTGTCCCCTGCGGCCCTGGTCCTAGCTCCGCTGCCCCAAAGCTTTGTCGCAGCAGGAGGCCGCAGAGCGACTGAACTCAGTAGAGCCAGTCAGGTTCACCATCTCCAGCCGTACTGATGCAGGAGTGCACGCGCTGAGCAACACGGCGCACCTGGATGTCCAGCGCCGCCCCGGCCAGCCGCCCTTCTCCCCAGAGGTGGTGGCCCAGGCCCTCAACAGTCACCTGAGGCACCCAGCCATCAGGTGAGCCCCCAATCTGAGGATGGTTATCCTGTGCCCTACTCTTCCTTGACACCGGTGATCCACGGTGGTGGAGGCTAGAAGTCCAGACTGGGCAGAACCTGGAGGTGAAGGGGCAGGCACTGAGGTGTCACCTGGATATGTGGGTGGGGTTATTCCTTGCTGAGCCTGACCTGCTGCCACAGGGTTCTGCAGGTCTTCCGTGTGCCCAGTGACTTTCATGCTCGCCATGCAGCTACCTCCAGAACCTACCTGTACCGTCTGGCCACTGGCTGTCCTGGTCCTGACCAGCTGCCTGTGTTTGAGCGAAACCTTTGCTGGGCTCTCCGAACAGAGTGAGTGGGGGTAAATGCAAGTCAGGAGGAGGGGGCTCACAAGGCCCCTTGGTGGGCCTTCCCTCCTGACTGCCTGCCTGGTGTCCTGCAGCTGTCTGGATGTACCTGCCATGCAGGAAGCTGCCCAGCACCTCCTGGGGACGCATGACTTCAGTGCCTTCCAGTCAGCCGGCAGCCCTGTTGCTAGCCCAGTGCGCACACTGCGCCGAGCCTCAGTGTCCCCTGGCTCCACCAGTCCCTTTGTCCTCCCCCAGGAAAACAGGTGAGGAAGAGAGCTTTGCACCGTGGTCCTACCTGGTGCCACTTGGGAGGCCACCAGGGCTAAATGCAGCTCCAGAACCTCTCCCAACAAAGACAGGGCAGCACTCCCCCATCACTGGCTGGGAGTTGGGGACAGAGTATTACCCTCCTCTTGAGAACCTTTGCCTGCCCAGAGCTCTGCCCAGCAGATAGGTTTTGGCAGCCATTGAAAGGTTTCACTGGAACTAGTGGTTCCAGCCCAGCCTGGGTTCCACTGCCCCCAGCAGGCCTCCTGCAGAGGGTGGAGACAGCTGTTGACTTCTAGAACCTTCCCAGTCAAGGGCAGCCCCAAGGGAGACTTCTGGGTAGTCAGGCAGGAGAGCACCAGGCCTAGGGGTTGGGTGTTGGCAGTAAGCAGGCTGTGCTCCCCCTCTGAGCATCCCCATCCTAGTGGTCTCTCCATGTGAGGGCCCTGGGTACACTGCTGCCTCACACAGGTTGTGACTGCTTTTGATTCCTTTCCATGGGCCCCTCCTGGGGATGGGTGGTAAGTGAGGGCTAGTACTTGGAGAGCTGACAACTAGTCCCCATCCCCAACCTATCAACAAACACTCCTGTCTGAAAGCACATGGTGGGACTGGGTGGCTGGGACTGGCCTTCGGGCCTGGATATCACAGGCCTCTATGTCCTAGGAAGCTGCACTTCTGGACCCTGGAGTTCGAGAGCCAGTCTTTCCTGTACCGACAGGTGGGCTGTCCTGGGTCCTCCTGGGGTGGGCCCAGGCAGACCCCTGTAGCAGCTCCGTTCTGGGTTGCAGGTACGAAGGATGACAGCTGTGCTGGTGGCTGTGGGGCTCGGGGTCTTGACACCCGCCCAGGTGAGGGTGATTCTTGAGAGCCAAGATCCCCTAGGCAAGTACCAGGCCCGCCCTGCTCCAGCCCATGGGCTATTTCTGAAGTCAGTGCTGTATGGAGGCCTCAGGGACCTTGGTAAGAGGCAGCACCACCCTCCAGGCTGGGTCTTCCGTGGGGGAGGGGAACCTTGAGGTCAGTCAGAGCCCTCCTGCTGTCCAACACATAGAAACCCAGGTACCCAATGGGAAGGCTGCAGGAGGGGAGCTGGATTGGTCAAAGGATAGATACCCAGCTGGAGAGGAGTTGCCTAAGCATGGGATTCAGAGCCCTGTTTCCAGGCCCCTTGAGCAAAATCCCTGGGGTGGTGGCTCTAGGGTGACCCCCACCCCAGGCTGACCTACAGTCTATCCACAGGTCCTGCCTCCTGCACCCTGCAGGGTCCACAGTATGGAGATGATGACCCTGGCCACAGAACCCTAGGTCTGGCTGTTGAACCTGGTCATCTTGATCAATATACATAGCACGTCCAGCTCTCTTGCTTCCTTTCAATCTCAACCTACCCAGTGTCCCTGCCACCCTGGACAACCCCCCTCTGCCCTTGAGGAGACTGACACAGATTGGGGTGCAGGAAACAGGTGTAAGCACCCAAATGTCCCTGGTTCTGCTTTTCCAGGAATACTACCCCTATCTTCCAGGGGCCTGGGAGCAAGAATAAAAGGTGAGGAGACCCCTGAGGCTTGTTTATTGACAGAGGTATCCACTTAGGCCAGCTGTATCTCTGGCCTTGTCCTAGAACAAGTTCTGCAGCCAGCCTGGCCATGGGATCTGCTCACACAGAGCACCCAGACTCCAGGAGTGGAAGCTGAGTTTCTCCTGCTGGGCACAGTGAAAGGCAGAGGTGAAAGCCTGGGTGGTCAGTGCATCAGCTGGGGGCCTGGGGGAGACCCTTCTTGAGCAGTGCCGTGAGGAAGCTCCCCAGCTCCTCATCCTACAAAAAAGGCGAGAAGGCCATCACCCTGCTCCAGGCAGCACAGGTTGCCAAGGGAGAGAGCCCACCTACCCTTCCCAACGGGGCACTGGCGATTCCAACCACCTACCTGGTATGTCCAAGAAACTAACAGCACCTTGGTGCCTGGGTCCTCAGAGTGGGCAGCAGCCTGGATAAGGATAGACTCCACCGTCACAGAGCCATCAGGGAGGTGCTGCACACAGTGCTCCTTCAGGGTGCTGTGGAGAGGCACAGTGAGACCTGCCTTCCCCAGGTGGAGGGGGTGGGGTGGAGAGGAGGGCCAGGCACACCTTTTGAGGTGGCTGTAGACTCGCAGGGCTGTCTCCTGTTCCTTGCGGGTGTCCTGCAGGTGCACACGGCAGGTGAAGCGCAGCTGGTGCTCAGCCAGGCCTAGCTCCTTGAGGGCTTGCTCTGAGGATACCAGCCGGAAGCTCTGTGGGGCAGGGACAGGTCAGGACAAGTAGGGGTGCTACCCCCAACCTCCATCCACACACTCACACTGTCCTTCATGATCAGGGTGCCATGCAATAGCCGGGGCTTCTTGGCCTCAGGAAGTAGCCCTGTGAGAAGAGTGTGGCTATCAACACATGTCACCCACTCACCAGCCACCCTGCCTGGTGCCCAACCTGCCCCTCATACCCTGCGCCATCTCCCGCTTCAGCAGTCCCAGAGAGATGCCCACAGGGATGCTGGGGCTCGTAGGCAGCGTCACCGTCTCACCGTTGGCTGGCATGTAGCAGTTGACCCCTGGGGGTAGAGATGGTGCAGACAGAACCTCAGTCTGAGCTGGCCAGCCCTGTCTGCACCAGTCCCAGGGGTGGGCCCTGCTTGGTGACCCTCTGCAGCGCCCCATGGCCACCTACGGAACTCCTGCTCAATCTTCTGCCGGAGGAACTCCATCTTCTTGGCCTCCCCATGCACCAGCAGCACACGCTCTGGCTCTGCCTGCCCTACCAGCTGCATGATGCCCTTGGCGTCAGCGTGGGCGCTGAACGACATGTACTCCACCTGCATCTTCACCTCCAGCTGTAGCACCAAAGGTACAGATGTCAGTGCCAGGGGGCCACTGTCCCCAAGCCCATGGGCGAGGATGACGACTCACCACCTGTCGCCCTTCCATCTCCAACTTGCGCTGCCCACTGAGAATCTTGTGGCCCACAGTGCCCTGCACACAGTAACCGGGCATGATGACCTGTAGGGCAAGGATAAGACTCAGCCGTGTGGCCCCCAGCTGTGCACACACCAGGGCTTCCACCTGGAATACCCCCACTGGAGGAGGCTGCTTCCACTCACCCAGCTGCAGACCTCGGGGGACCAGGCCCAGAGCCCACCATCACGGCTGCTCAGTTCCCCAGGTCTAAGTTGCCTGAGTTGGACACTAGCACCCCCACCATCAGTGACCTCAGACCAGCCTAAAGCCAGGTCCATGGGCAGCTTGGGGACAGGGTGGGTAAAGAACCATCCATCTGCCCTCTAGCTGTAGGGAGCTCCTGTGGCCACCTCTCAGGAGCTGGCCCTGGGCCCAGAGCCCTCACCATGTTCTTCTCATTTCCTGCCCACTTTCGGAAGATCTGCAGGGACTGGCCAGCATGCAGCATCCCTGGCGTGGCAAACACAACCTAAGGGATGGATGAGGGTGGTCAGGGCAATAGACTCCTTGCTCAGCCCCACCACAGGCCCCAGCTTCTGACCAGGAATCCTCTGTGCCTGACATGGGATGCTGCCCACAGGGTCTAACCATGGGGCCTGGGTTGTCAGCAAATGCCCGGTCGAAGGCTTTGATATGCTTGAATTCAAACATATTCCTCTGAACAAAGGTCTTCCGAATCTTCTGGTTGGTCCAGGTGATGAAGAGCTTGTAGTAGTGGTTGGCCTTCTCTGTCAAGCCCGTGGAGAAGTAGATGGGCACTTTCAGGTTCATGCGTTCCCTGTGGGCCCACCAACCTGGTTAGTGGTCACTGCCAGGGTCAGCCTGGGCCATGTCACTCATGCCCTTCACCTCACAGCTTGGCCAGAGTCGAGGAACTGAGCTCCCAGCTGTCTCCACCCCAATGGCCATAAGGCCAGTACCCACAGCCTGTGTCCTATAACACGCAGAGTGTCCCAGAGCTTGTGTGGCAAGTTTAGGGCTGGACTAGAGACCCTGAGACCAGCTACCAACGATGTTGATGATGCTGGCCTGCAGGTACATGGCCAGCTCCACCCACCAACACTGAGCAGGGCCATGTCGCTGGCACCCTAACCATGGGGCTCCAACAGTGGTCTGTGCTGCCTTGACTTTTCAGGCCACCTCCCACCCAGGCTGTGCACAGGCCATGTGCCCCCCGCTGCCCTCAGGCCAGGAGCAGTCTCTGCACCTACCAGAAGGTCTCCAGCAAGATGCAGAGCTCCTGAGCACGGCCCAGTGCAAACACAGGGATCAGCACCTGAGGGAGGGGAGGCCAACTCAGGTGAGCCCCTGGCCATGCCACCCACACCCAGCATAGCAGGTGACAACTTGCTCATTGTGTCTATCTCTGTGAGACTGTGCTGGCTGATTTTAGTGGTCAAAGGCAGTGTCCAGTCAGAGGGCATGGCCCAGGCCCCCATCCTGGTTCCCAGCCACGAGTAGACAGCAGGGACCATGGGATGCTCTGGATAGCCCTTCATCAAATCTGAAGCCGGGGAGCTGCCATCTCCTAGGGAAGGTTCTTCAGGGTTTTTCTCCTTAGTGCTAAATAAGCAGTACCCCACCACCACCCCCCAAGACCCGACACACATCAGGGTGGCAGGGCCTGCATAGCTGGGTGGGGCTGGCTTCCATCCCAGAGCAGACACAGCTACCTTCCCGCCACGCTCCACGGTCTCGTGGACTTTCTTCAGGAAGTCTCGCTCGCGGCAGCGCTTGGAGTCCCGGATGGTTGTGGCATAGGTGGACTCCGTGATAAGCAGGTTGGGACGGCACTTGTCAATCCAAGCAGCACTATAATGGGTGGGTGTGGCTGGTAGTGGACTGTCCCAGCCCCACTCACAGCCACCTTCCTGAACCACTCTGCCAGCAGCCTGCCCCTCTCCTAGATCCAGTTGTACGTCACGGGTAGCACCCTCAGAAGGGCTGGTAGAGGCCCCAGCCTAGACCTGTGCCTTCCTGCCTCTGGGTTCCCAAGGTTAGGGCTCTCCACACCACATACGAAACTCGTTGGGGACACCAATGCGCTGACCGCTCAGGTGCCCAGCACCACCACACCACAGGTCTCTAGTCCAGAAGGAACCCACAGGATGAAGCACAGAGGCCTACTTACCCCAAGTGGCGGTCCGGGGTCATGTTATAATCACCCTGGCAAAGAAGGCAACAGTGAGGAGGGTCTCTCAAACCCAGGCAGCCTTGCTGAACCACACGCCCCTCCACTCACCGTGTAGACCACAGACTCTGAGCCCACTTTGATCTGGAACATGGCCGCCCCCAGCACATGGCCCGCGTAGTAGGCCTTGATCTCTAGCTCATCATCCACCTGCAGAGAGAGCAGAGGGCTGAGCTTGGGCCTACAGGTGCAGGGCAGGTGCAGCTGAAGTCAGCATCTCCCAAGTCTTCCACCAACTCCATCCCTCATGCAAAAGCCACCACAGGAGGTGAGACAAGCTGGAGAGCAACAGAGGTGGCAGTTTAAAGCACGCAAAGTTCCTAGACACTGTTCCAGACAACATGGCTTTAGGTGTCCTCTCGGCTCCCAAGAAGGGGACTCTCCATACTGCACAGGCAGGCCTGTGGGGCACAATACATGTTGACCACTCAGGTGCCCAGTACCACACCACAGGCTCTGGTCCTGAGGAACCCCACAGATGAAGCACACAGACCCTTACCTCCACAGAGAGAAAGAGGCAGGACTAAGAATAGAGGCAAAGTCCAAGAAACTACACAAGAGTGAAGATTCTAATAACCTAAATGAATCCAATAGGTGAATTTACCAACACATTGAAGAAAACCAGGGCTGGGGTTATGGCCCAGTGGTAGAGCACTTGCCTAGCACATGTGAGGCACTGGGTTCGATTCTCAGTACCAAATTAAAAAAATAAATAAAAATTTAAAAATGAACAAATTTATTAAAAACAAAACAAAATCAATGGGCTAAAATTAGAGGGTGGAACAGCATGAAGCACAAGACAGAAGGATAGAGGAGGCAGAAGACACCCCAAGGGCTGAGAAATCGGCACGCAGGCCCCAGCACAGCCAGGACCCACATGAGAACAGCAGACAGAGGTGTGCTGGAGTGTGGGTCGAGAGACTGTTAGCCTGGTCTTTCCTCATGAGGGTGGCCCTGCAGGAGCCTCAGAGGACAGGACCATGGCAGCAGTAGAGGAGGGACATTCCTGTGCTGCAAGCTGCAGTCCTGCAATCAGAGCCCACAGGGGCGGCCCCAGACAGCTACCCAGGCCTTCCTTCTATTAAAATGGGCCCTTCTGGGCTGGGGTTGTGGCTCAGTGGTAGAGCGCTCCCCTGGCAGGTAAAAGGCCCTGGGTTCAATCCTCCTCAGCACCACATAAAAATAAATAAAACAAAGGTCCAACTACAACTAAAAAATTTAAAAATTAAAAAAAAAAAGGGGGGGGGGGCTTTTGAACACAGACCTTTCTTTCCCAGACTCAGAAAGAGAATCCCAAGTAGGGTGCAAGAATGCAGTCTCTAAAATCCCAGCTGGCCAGCCTTGCAGTGGTGGGAACGTTCCCATCCTCATGAGCATACCTGGCCCCGTGCACTCCAGGAGGTCAGGGTCCTACCTCATGGACGAAACTCAGGCTCAGGGAATGGTGGGGCTGGAGAACCCAGCATGGCCTTTGCCTGCCATTCATCTCAGCAGGAAGACCGGAGAACAGGACAAGAGTCACTGGACTGTCAAAAACGTGTCCTCCCATAGGGCTGAGGCTGTGGCTCAGCAGTAGTGCACTTGCCTCGCATGTGTGAGGCACTGGGTTCGATTCTCAGCACCACATATAAATAAATAAGTCTTAAAAAAAAAAAGTGCCCTCCCAGTCAAAGTTGCCTCCTTTGGCCTGGGTTTTGGGTGTGAGCGCTGAAAACAAGAGGGGTCACAGAAGGGGTGTGTGATGCTGGAGGTACCACATGGGTGTCTGCACACCGCCCTCCTTCCCGATTCCTCAGTATTTCTTAAGGAACTCTCGGGGACAAGGCTGCCCATTTCCCATTAAGTCTGCTGTGAAAGGTCACCTCACTTCCAAGGTGACCACCCATCAGGGAGTGGACTTTAACACTGGCTTTGCTGCAGGAGCTCACAAGGCAGGTCCAGATGTGCAGCTGGAGGTGGGCCACTAGCACCTCTTTGGCCACAATGACTGGCCACCATGTAGGTCACTGCTTTGCCCATCTGCCCTGCAGTGGCATCCAGGACACACCTTAGCAGGTGGAAAACGTCCCTAGCATATTTCTTACTGGCCTTCCCTCACCGGTTTCTGCTGGCCCAGTTCCCTATGCCATGGTGCCCATGTCAACCAGTACCATCCAGGATCAGATAGTGACATGACCAGGTCACCAGCTGAATGACCTCACCTGACCCACACCCTGTGGGCACATTCTACTTTGGAGAAAACAACTTAAAGATTTGCAAATGAAAGACAGAACCACAGTATATCTATGGGCTGAGACAGATTCGCCAGTCTCTCGACCACTCCAATACACAAGAGCTTTCCCAGCTCTCCCCCAGTCTGAGGAGTAAAAGTCTGTACTGAACAGTGAGAAAAGAGTCCTTCAAGAATGAGGAGGCTGCACCAGGGCGGGGGCTCAGCAGTAGAGCACTTGCCTAGCATGTGTGAGACCCTGGGTTGGATCCTCAGCACCACATATAAATAAATAATAAAAGAATTGTGTCCACCTACAACTAAAGATAGATATTATTAAAAGAAAAAAAAAAAGAATGAGGAGGCTAGGGTTATGGCTCAGTGGTAGAACAATTGCCCATTATGTGTGAGATACTGGGCTCGATCCTCAGTACCACATAAAAAAAAAATATATTAAAAAAAAAAAAAAAAAAAGGAGGGCTGAGGGTTGTGGCTCAGCGGTAGAGCACTCGCCTCGCACGTGTGAGACCCTGGGTTCGAGCCTCAGCATCACATTAAAAATAAATAAACAAAATAAAGATATTGTGTCCATTTATAAATAAAAAAATATTTATTAAAAAAAAAGGATGAGGGGGGCTTGGATTGTGGCTCAGTGGTAGAACAATTGCCTATTATGTATGAGATACTAGGCTCGATCCTCAGTACCACGTTAAAAAAAATTATTAAAAAAAAAGGGGGGGCTGGGGATGTGGCTCAGCGGTAGAGCGCTCGCCTACACATGCAAGACCCTGGATTCAATCCTCAGCACCACATAAAAATAAATATGTGAAATAAAAGTATTGTGGAGGAGGGGGCTGGGGATGTGGCTCAGAGGTAGAGTGCTCACCTAACATCCGTGAGGCACTGGGTTCAATCCTCAGCACCACATAAAAATAAAATAAAGGTATAGTGCCAACCGATAACTAAAAGAAATAAATATTAAGAACAAAAATAAAAGGAGGAGGATCAGGAAAACCTGGAAAGAAAAAATTCAAGAAAACAATGAGAGTAAAATAAATTCATTTGCAGACAAATATAAATCAAAGGAATTCATCCACACTGGTATTCTTTAGGCAGAAAGTAAATTATCCAGACCAAAAGGTGAAAACTGGTGAGAAGCAGTGGTACACACAGGTAATCCCAGCAACTCAGGAGGGTGAGACAGGAGGATTACCAATTTGTGGCCAGCTTCAATAACTTAGGGAGACCCTGTCTCGAAATTAAAAAGGAAGTGGGGAGTGGGGAGTGGCTCAGTGGTTAAGCACCCCTGGGTTCAATCACTGGTATGGATGATGGATGGATGGATGGATAGATGGATGGATAGATAGACAGATAGATAGATAGATAGGGCTGGGGGTGCAGCTAAGTGGTACAACGCTCGTCTATCATGAGTGAGGCCATGGGTTTAATGCCCAGAGCACAGCTAGAAAGAAAGAAAGAAAGAGGGAAAATGCCAGGTGTAGTGGCACATACGTGTGATCCCAGTGGGTCAGGAGGCTGAGGCAGTAGGATTGTAGATTCAAAGCCAGCCTCAGCAACTCAGTGAGGCCCTAAGCAAGTCAGTTACCCTGTTAATAAATAAATAAAATATAAAAAGGGGCTGGCGATGTGGCTCAGTGGTTAGTACCTCTGGGTTCAATGCCTGGTACCATAAAAAAGAAAGAAAAGAAAAAGGAAAAAAGAGGAGTGGTAGGTGGCATAACTATATTACCAGGATCTCAGATAAGATCTCAAGATAAGAAGCATTTGGGCTGGGGATGTGACTCAAGTGGTAGCGCGCTCGCCTGGCATGCGTGCGGCCTGGGTTCGATCCTCAGCACCACATACAAACAAATACATTGTGTCTGCCGAAAACTGAAAAATAAATATTGAAATTCTCTCTCTCTATCTCTCTCTCTCTCTCTCTCCAACTCTCAAAAGCGGTAGAGTGCTCACCTAGCATGTGCGAGGCCCTGGGTTCGATCCTCAACACCAATTAAATATAAATAAATAAGGATATTGTGTCCAACTAAACAATAAAAAAAAAAAAAAAAGATAAGAAGCATTTAAGGTAAATCATACCCTTTATATTGACAAAATATTCAATCAGAATAAAATGACCCAAAATGTGTAGGCACCTAGTGATGTAATTTCAAAATATATAAAGCAAAACCCAGAGGCTCTTAAGAAACAGCAAATCCACAATCTTTGTGAACAGCTTTGTTCAAGCTGACTTGTCACTCACCTGATTAAAACCCTCACTCCCTCTTTAAGCCTCACTCCTCATAGCTCGATCTGGGGCACCCATCAGGGCTTGCCTATCCCGAGGGCTGGTCTCTGCCCCCACCTAGCAACACGCCAGGAGACCAGGCGACAGGCTGTGGGTAGAACTCAGAGTCAGAGCCCTTGCCTAGTATCTGCAAAGCCCTAAGTTTAGCCCCAGTAACAAAAACAAAACAGACTCCCTGAGTGTCTGACAGACCACATGTGCCCTTTATCTCGGTGTGCTCAGACAGTACAAGTGTCCTGAGGCACAAGGTGGCAGATGGTCTCTTTAGAGTCACCTGGACAAAAGCCTCCCGTCACACAAGTGCACTCCCCCAGGCTACATGCCAAATCTGGGTCACCTGCCCACTGCTGCCTCCTGGTGGTCCTACAGGCCTGGGCAAAATACTGAGATGGGGTGATTGGAGTCCAAAGCCACTGGACCTCACAGACTGTATGCAGGAGGAGCCCTAGAGAGCACTGTGCCAGCCTGGGCACTTGGGGACCCTACCTGAACTGTCTGGTGCAAGTGGACAGCTACCACCTTCTTCATGCAGTCTTTGATCATCTGGGAGGTAAAGAAGTTGGCCTCGCCTTTCTTGTCCACGGCAATCTTGCGGTAGTCCTCCAGCAGGATTGGGCAGATGGCCTGGGTGGGATGGGTCATGTAGATGGGTCCATCATAGCCCACCATCTCACTGAAGTAGGGCAGTGCTCCACAGTGGTCCAGGTGGAAGTGGCTGGAAGGACAGGCACCAGTTGGCCTGGGATCACCCTCTCTCAGCTACCCCACTCCAGTTCTGGGCTCATGGTCACGCCACTCGTTCACTGAAGACACCCTCTTGATTACTGAAGTCAAGGATAACAAATACAAGAACCGCTATCTTCCCAAATGTGCAGCCTGAACACTCAGAGCAGGAAACAAATCGGTAACTAAAACACGTCTTAGCTATAGACGTGCTCTGCACAGAAACAAGGCAGCTGAGGGGGATGGCATCATAGGAGGGAAGAGCTGTTGTCTCAACCCCATGGTCAGGAAGTCCTCCTGGCTAAGGTAGGAGGAGCTGGGACTGCACCAGGGAGGCCTGAGCCCCAGGGTAGGCAAGCAGCCCATGACCATGTCCCAAACCACAGACATCCAAGCAGCCGAGGACCCAGCTTCCCGACATAGGGTGCTTCAGCCCAAAGGACTCCTCTGGTCACTGAGAGTACCAGAATGCTGAGGCAATTAGGCAAGGCCACTCAGAGCAGGTGGTGACAGCAGGGATTGAGGGGATAGAGCCTGAGGGTGAGAGCAGGGAGGGGGAAGGCAAAGTGCCTCCCCTGAATCAGCCTGTCAAGCTGGGGAGGTGACAGGTGGCTGGCTAGACCACGAACCTAGAGCTAAGTGTTAGGATCAGGGTCAGGAATGAGAACAATCAGTGGGCTTAGTGTTCCAGAGACAGCAAAAGAACAGGACCAAGGCTGGGGTTGGGGAGAAAGAGCAGGAAATAGGGTGTGTGACCAGTGAAACAGGACAGAACCAACCAGAGGACCCAATCTCTGCTACCCAGTCAGGGCCTGAAGAGCAGCCTGGGATGAAGGTGAAGCATACCATCTAGGCACTGCCCTGCCCCACTCAGCTTCTTAGGGCACTTACCAGACTCTAGTCCACACACTTGGGGACACAGTCAGCAGGGACAATTAGCATGGAGTGCCCCCTAGTTCTGAGGGGCTGAGTGCCACACAGGTAACCTGGGGACAGGACTCCATGACACAGTCAGCAGGCAACACACCACACCTGTAGCCTCTGTGGGTAGGGAGGAGAAAGGCCCCTAAAGGAAGCCGACCTGATGATCACACAGTCCAGGAAGTCAGTCAGCCGGCCGTTCTGGGTGATGTAGGAGAAGTCAGGAAACCGCCTCTGAGGAGAAACCATGGCAGAGGTGAGAACACAGCAGGCCACCCCAGTCTCCAGGAATGGGGGCATACAGCTGGCACCCCAGGAGCAGCATACACCCAGCTGATAGCGTCAACCACTGGCTGCTCACAGCTGCCTGGAAGGACAAGCTGCTGGCTAAAGTCACCACCAACCTCACTACCCAGCACCTCCTCAAGCCCAGCCTACAGAAACCCAGCAGGAACCAGGGAGCCTCACCCCACCCTGAATGTCTACAGCTGGCCAGGCATGCTCACTGCTGCCCACTTGCCTCTTACTCCAAGACCCAGGGATCCTATTACAGACAGCTACAAGGAGCAACTGAGAGACGGACCCTCCCTCCGGCACCTGCATTCAGGACTCACATCATCATTGAAGCCCATGTGCATCCCGCAGTCCAGCATGACATTCTTGCCCGCGATGGAGACCAGGATGCAGCTGCGGCCCACATCCTGCCCAGCCCCTGCTCAAGAGAAAGGACAGGTGATAGGTATGGCCATACCTCCTCCTTCTGCCCCCAAATTCCCTCTTTCACTGCTGCAAGTGCTGCCTGCACTGTCACCTCCCAGGCTCTGCAGAGCTGAGCTGGGGCACTGGACCCCAAGGCCACTGTATAGGCAGAGCATGGGCTGAGAAGACAGCCACCTCCACTTGCAGGCAAGAGAAATGCACAGGGAGGGGACGAAATGCTGAGCTACTAGCCTAGGGCCAAAGTGCCCTCTCCCACCAAGCTTCCCCTCAATTCTCAAAGTTGGGGGCAACCCCAATGGAGGATACCCAAGCATTGGCTGTGGTCCTAGCTCCAATAACAGGCAAACCACTGCTCTGTGGGTCTCACTGCTGCTCCAAGTTCCAGAGCTTGACAGGGCCATTTGTGGGCACTTAGCCAAGCTGTGAACTGAGGTCTTCTCTTTTGGGACTCATTGGGGGGTCCAGGGTGCCTTATGGTGGTACTGCTACAGAAAGACACCCAGGTGGCCTCAAGTCACTCACAGGGATACAGCCCTGGCTGTCCAGCAATAGCCAACAACTGTGGCTACAGCAGGAACAACCCAACCCAGGAAGTGGGAATGCTGCGCCACACCACTGCATCCCTAGCTCTTGCCAACCATCGTCCCACTCATTCTTCTGACTTCCAAGAGACCCCACCAGCTTCTGCAGTCCAAGGCCTTGGCCAGATGGAAACACACCTGACCCTATGTGGCCATCTGTCACTTCCTCTGGGGCCTGGAAGCTACAAACAAAGGAACACAGCCCAAGCCTCAATGGGGATCTGAGGACACCAAATAGTCTGGTTTCCACCTTGAATCCTACATATCTGCTTCTGCCATCTACCTGAACCAACCATCTGTCAGCATCATACACATCAAGTTGACCTGGCCATGACCCATCAGCCTGCTGGTTTCAGGCAGACTGCTCGTTTCAGGCAGGGTCTTGGGTTGTCTTGCAGACAAGAGCCCCAGAGGAGAGGGTCCCAGCTGTCTCTTCCCTACTGCACCTCTAGACTTGAGGCCAAGTCAGGTCCAGAGACCCTCCAGATGTTTATGGAAGGGGAAAGGCCAGGACCTGAGGTCATGGAAGCAGCCATGAGCACATAGCCACAGAGTACAGGGCCAGGTTTGGTTATCTGAATTCCAACACTAGTTCTTAGGCACTGGCAGTTCTTCCAAAGCTCCGGAACCATGGCTGGAAAGACTCTGGAGAACACAACTTCCCAGCAGGGGGTGAGTGGGTAGGAAGATGGAAAGACAGCTGTGCAAAGGCCCTACAGTGGAGTAATCTGGGGAGACTATCGGTATGTGGCCAAGGTGATCTGGAATCCTGAGCAGGACATCCAAATGGAAATATCCTCCAGACACTCTGTTCAGGGAAGGAAGCAAGTTCTAGGGCCACAAATAGCATATGTGCACAAAAAAAGCCAGAGATATTGAGACAGTTTCTGGGACTCGGGATTTCAAGACTTCAAGAAGAGCTGGAGTTGTGGCTCAGTGGTAGAGTGCTTGCCTCGCATGCGTGAGGCACTGGGTTCAGTTCTCAGTACCATATAAAAATAAATAAACAAAATAAAGGTATTTTGGGGCTGGGGATGTGGCTCAAGTGGTAGCGCGCTCCCGGGTTCAATCCTCAGCACCACATACAAACAAAGACGTTTTGTCCGCCGAAAAACTAAAAAAAAAAAATAAATATTTAAAAAAAAAAATCTCTCTCTTAAAAAAATAAAGGTATTTGTCCATCTACAACTAAAATAAATAAATACATACATACATACTATATATACATATACACATATATACATATATATATAAAAGACTTTAAGAAGTGTGAATCTATACTTTTTTCCCAAAAGTGAAGCTAATTTCTTTTAACGTTGCAGACACTGGCAAGACAGGATGCTACTGAAGGTTGGTTGGGGGAGACCTTGGCAGCAGAGGGTGGAGGTGGACACAGCCAGAGAGAGGAATCAAACAGTGGAGGTGGAGGGGGAGCTGAGGAAGCAGAGGTGGGCACAGAGGGTGTTCAAGCAGCAGTTCACGTGCAGGGAGGGGTCAGCACGCTGATGGAGGCACCCATAGCCATGATGTAGACCCTGTGGCTGGACTTAAACCCACTGCCCGGCTAGACACAAAAACAGCACCTCCGCAGGACCCACTGTACCTGCTAGCCACCTAACCCCAGGTGGTCTCATGCTGGTTTCAGTGCTAAGGAGCCTGAGTATGGTAACTGAGCCCCCTTGAAGTCACAGCAAGCTCTGGAGCCAAGACCAACCCCAAAGCCTTTGGACCCCGAGCCAGGAAGAGGAGGCGAGGAGGCCCCAGCTCTGACCTGCCCCTACTCCTGCCCCGCGCCGCCTGCACACAGTCTCCCAGTGGGTACAGCGCAGGCGGCCCGCGGGGGCAAAGGCGCCCGGCCCTCAGAGTGCGCAGACTCAAGGCAAAATGCCGCACGTCCTCGGCGGCTCCGACTCACCCAAGGGAGTCACTCTGATCTCAGGCATCCTGCGCTCGCGGCGGGCCCTCAGCCAGATCCTCCGTGCTCCGCTTACAGGGAGGGCCAGGGACGCGCAACCCAACTCGCCGCGGCGACGCACTGCGCAGGTGCAACCACGGCGCCAGCTTCCGGTCTACTCGCCGGAAACGCGGGCTGGTGCGTGGAATCCGGATTGGACGGGTGGCAACCAATCAGAGTGCACAGGAAGGGTAAGGAGGCGGGGCGAGAAGGGGCGGGGCCGCGCTCGCCACACCTGCCCAACCGCAGGTTAGGAGAGGTGAGGCGGCCTCGTAACTGGTGAGAACTGGCGCGGGGGAGGCGGGGCGAGCAGGGAGCCGGCTCCCCAGCCGCTCCGCGCCGCGCCCCGCCGCGCCGATCTGCGGCCGTGGTCAACCCTCCCCGCCATCCGGATTCTGCCGCGCCCTAAGTCCCGCAGCAGGAGCAGAGACCCGCCAGCCCGGTGCCCGCTAGACTGCTAGGTGAGGCTTGCAGGCGGTCAGCCTGGCCCGCATGCCAGGCTTGGAGTGCCAGAGAGGACGTGCTGACGGACGTCCAGCCTGCCCTCCTGCCGGCCCTATCTTCCCCGGGGGAGGCTCAGAGGTATCCTGCACCACCTTCAGGGAACTGGCAGGCTGCCGTCCCCGGCTGCACAGACGCTGCCCTTCCTGTTCCCACCCCTCCGGGGACAGCGCGGAGAGGCCCCTGGCAGTCCTCCTGCTGGCTCGGGTTCTGGGCGGGAAGGCTAGACCCCGAAGGATATTGGGTGGCCAAGAAGGAACCCCTGGAGTCTTGGAGGCATCTGCTGGGTGAACAGCACTAGGCCCCGAGAGGGGGGAGTTGCCCGAAGGCTGGGGCCTGGAGCCGTGGTCCTGAGGCCCAGGCTCTGCAGCCCTCCACACCTGAAGGCACTGTGAGCCCGTCTGCTGGGCTCCACCCTTCCCAAGCAGGCAGCCCAACCCGTGGAACCTGCTGGTTCTCCACCCTCGGGCTCACAGGAGGCTGGGGCGGCCTGGGCCCAGGGAAGGGCAGAGAGTGCAGAGTGTTTTCCTCAGCGCTGAAGGACTTTGTGAGTGGAAGACAGAACTGTGTGGAGATCCAGCCGTCCTGTCCTGTCAGGCTCTCAGGTAGGGAGGCCAGACAGGGCTCCCAGCATCAAGGGGCACAGGAACCTCCAGCCCCTGGTGGGGTGAGTGTTCATCCTGGACATAGGTGGGACGCAGTCAGGTACCCAGAGCCCATTAAGCACCCCCACAGGTTTGCCATGAGCCCCAGGCCCTTGGGGCACCCAGGAAGGTGGGTGCTGGGGTGATGGGAGGCAGACCAAGGTGTGGGCACTGAGATGTCTGTGGAGTGACCTCAGAGACACAAGCAGAATTCAGAGCCTGTTCCCACCTTGAGAACTTGATCCTGGACCATTTCCAGAATGTTCCCTGGAGTGTTCCTTTGGGGAGGGCCTGTGGCAGTCTTCTGAATGTGGTAAGACCTTTAGCCGAGCCACCCTTCTGTATGGAATGTGTGTAGGTCCCACGGCAGGAGGTAAGATGGGTATCCACCTGTGCAGCAGATGCTGGCCCCACAGCCTGTACCCTGGCCTTAGAGTACAGCCACAAGCAAGGAAGAGAAGTCTGCCCAGCCACCCTCCCACTTGCTCTTGCGCTCCTATCTCTGTTTTCCACAATATCTGTCTCCTCGTCTACTGTGTCAGAAGTGCCTACTGTCTCAGAGTCCGTGTTTCTATCAGGATCTAAACTCCTCCTCTTGGCCCAGAATGTTGCCGTCACAGGGGGCTTCAGGTGCAACCATGCTGAGGTAGCGCCTGTCTCTCAGAAGGATTTCCCCACTGTGAAACAGGGATTTTAGGGAAAGAAATCAAAACAAATAAGCAGGAAGCCTTGACAGAGGGGCCTGCTGCAAACAGGAGGCAGCTGGGGGTCCTCAGGTCAGGGGCTGACCTGAGTCAGTGGCATGAATAACAAGGAGGAGCCATGCCCAAGTCTGTGGGT
Source organism: Callospermophilus lateralis (assembly GCF_048772815.1). Classification (NCBI taxonomy): domain Eukaryota; kingdom Metazoa; phylum Chordata; class Mammalia; order Rodentia; family Sciuridae; genus Callospermophilus; species Callospermophilus lateralis. Next base: position 143,388,841 of record NC_135311.1, on the reverse strand, counting down.
ATGGTCAGCCTGCGTCGGGTCTGTGAGAGAGCCTGTGGCTCCAGGGAGGGGGCACTCAGCGTAAGAGAATGGGGCTTCTTCATGGGCAGACAGTTGCAGGACCCCAGCTGTTTCAACTGTTCCTCCATCCTCCCACCTCCCCGAAAGAAATGAGCTACAGAGAGAGCTGACCCAGCAGAGGACCCACAAGCTCTGTGTGGAACTGTTTTAGTTTGTGTTAGAAAATGGATGGCTTGGAGGCGGAGTTCAACCTGAAGGTTGTGCTGGTCAGCTTTCAGCAATGTCTCAGCGAGGAGGAAGAAGTACTGCTGGACCACTACATCGCCGGCTGGAAGGGGCTGGTCAGGTGCGTGCCCAGGGCACCTTCCTACAGAGGTCCCCAAGATAGCAGCTTTCCCTGACGGAATCCACTTGCCAGGGCACAGAGCAGGCATGCTGGTGGGCTGTTCTCTGCCAGTCTTTTCACCCCTGCCTCTGGGCCAACATGTGCCCACAGTCTGAGGGTGGTGTCCCTGGAACAGGTTGGGTACTCTGGGTTTGGGTGAGACCACAAGTTCTGTCTTTGCTGCACAGGTTTCTGAATAGCCTAGGCACCATCTTCTCCTTCATCTCAAAGGATGTGGTCTCCAAGCTGCAGATTATGGAGCGTCTACGCAGCAGCCCCCAACATGAGCACTACATGAGCCTGCAGTCCATGGTGGCCTATGAGGTGGGCAATAAGCTGGTGGACCTCGATCGCCGCTCCCGCCACCCAACCTCAGGCTGCCGGACCTTGCTGCGCCTGCACCGAGCTCTGCGCTGGCTACAACTGTTCCTGGAGGGCCTGCGCACCAGCCCTGAGGACGCGCGCACCTCCGCACTCTGTACCGACTCCTACAATGCCTCTCTAGCCGCCTACCACCCCTGGATTGTGCGCCAGGCAGTCACCGTGGCCTTCTGCACCCTGCCCACACGCAAGATCTTCCTTGAGGCCTTGAACGTGGGGTCCCCGGAGCAGGCTGTGGAGATGCTGGGCGAAGCCCTGCCCTTCATCGAGCGTGTGTACGAAGTCTCCCAGAAAGTCTATGCAGAACACTCCCTGTTGGACTTGCCATAGTGGCCACTCCCAGGCTGGGTGGGCTTCCCCTGCTGGAGAGCTGGACTTGGGCAGCCAGGGCCCATGCACTCCACAACAAAGCTTTCTGGGTGCCACCCTCACCCCTGCAAGCTGAGCTTATTGAGAGCCATCAGCTGACAGGAAAGGCAGGCAGCTGGCCTAGGAGAGGTGGCACAAGCCCTCCTCTTGGCCCAGAATGAGACCCTCCTCAGTTACAAGAGTGCTCAGTCGAGCCTCACTGAGGTGTGGAGACTGGAGGTGGTGGGGGCGCCTCATCCTGCATGAGCTACAGCCCGGTGACTGCCCTACTGCTATGTGTGGGTTCTGTGAAATGGTGTGGGGACACAGGTCCCTGGGCACCAAGGCTCTGTGCTGCTCCGGCCAGTATGCCCAGCCCACACGTATACTTCCCATGCTTGTCCTAGGCCAGGCCTCGGACGCAGCAGGCCAAGCTGCCCGAGTCCTCTCCATACCCTGGCTGGCCATCCCGAGGCAGAATGAGAACCTGGGGCAGGGTCTGGGCACTGAGGACTCGCCCAGTCCCTTACTTGCCTCCTGTTAGCCCGTCTGCATGCTGAGCAAACCAGAGCCTTCATGTCCTTGGCACTGGCACCTGGAAGCTAAAGTCTTGAGCAGAAAGACCTTCCCAGCTATCTAAATAGCTCCTGCAAGGAGGGCTTGAGCTCCCCCGAGGGACCCAGCAGGCTGTCTCCTGCAGAGATACCATTGCAGGCCACCCCTGCTGGCCCAACATCACTGGGTGGAGCCAGGCATTCCCTCTGCCCCAGCTCTGCTGCCTTTCCCCACAGTGCTCAGGAGATGGGGGGTGCTCAGACTAAGAGGGGGCTGGACCCCCTTAACTAGCTGACAGTTATCAGATGGCCACACCATCCAGCCATCATGCAATGCTTAGGGGCCTGGTCACTCCCACTGCTCTTCACCAACCCACAGGGACAGTGTTCGCAATGCAGTAGATGTTGTGAATGCAGCTTCCAGGGTGTGCTTGGCCCTTTGGAAAGTGATATGTGTGATATTGTCCAACATAATAAAGAATGCTCATGGGACTAGTTATGGCATTCCACGGTGGGGTGTTGGGTACTCAGGTGCCTGGTTACTTTGGGGATGACCATGGAGGTAATCTGCAAGGGCATGGAGGAGCCTGACTCCAGACAGGCCTTAGGCATGTGCTTCCAACCCCAAGAACTCCAAAGACTTTTTTGACCATGAGCACACAAGGCATGCCCAGGGCAGAAGCCGGCTCTGGGATGCTGCCTGTGCTTGTTCTGAAGGCTTTATCTTGGTTCCTCACCACGAAGACCAAATCATCCCCATTTTACCGGGAGAAATCTGACACCCAGGGTCACCTACACAAGAGGCTGGGTAGGAAGGACAGGCCGGAAGCTACACATGTTGGAAGAGAAAGGTCTTCCCAGGCCAGGGCCAAGTGTAGGTGGGGACTGCTCTCTGCCAGGACAGCCAGCTGGACAGGAAGAGGATGCACACTGGGCATGGTCCTCTTGGCACTCCCCACAAGGTCAGGGTCCACTTGGGACTGGCCAGAGAGTAAGGGTGCAGGTGCATTGTGTGTGTGTGGTGCCCACGTGTGCACTCTGGGCCCCTGCCATGCAACAGTGAAGAGGCACTGGCCGGCTCCACCTCCCGTAAGCCTGTGCTGGGCCCAGTGGAGGCCACTCTCCCCCAGCTCCTCCCAGGGCTCCTCCCAAGGGCTTCGCAGACTCAGGCTGAGAAGAGGCCCAGGGTGCCTACAGCCGTTCCAGTCCATTTGGTTATGACCTTTCCTCCTTCATTTGCATGAATCTGTCCCCAAAGCGGGTACCTACATATCAGTCAAGGTGAGAGTACCTGGGCCAGGAGTTAGCTGAGTGGGCATAGTAGGAATAGGGTTCCCACAGCTGGCAGGGATCAGATCCCCAACAGAGGAATGGCCAGATCCTCAAGGGGTCCGTCCTGCTCCTGGACAGCCTCCACCCCAAGACCCATTTCACACCCCAGTGGTATGGCAGAGGCCTGGCAAGGCCATCCCTGCAGCCTCCTAACTACTGACAGTGCTGCTTGAATTGGAAGCCAGGACTCCCAGAGCTAGAGAGAAACCCCCCCAGGATATGGCACCTCTTGCCTCTCTCCCAGTCACTTGAGACCCCAGGCCCTAGACACCTCCTCTCTTCTAGTCTGGCAGGTTGCTCCAGGAATGGGGGTGATGAGGGACTTGGTATAAGCAGGATACAGGCCTCAGCTGCCTGCCAGGTCACCGTTGGCCAGAGAGCCCAGTGGCGATGTCACGGTAAGTTCAGGAGCACAAACCTTCAAGGCCTGGATCACATTCCTGGGGGCCCTGGAGGATTGGCAGGTGGGCGTGGTGCTGGTTTTGCCAAACAAATCAAACAAATCTTTTCCCTCCCCCTGGGCTTTACATCTGGGGCTCCTGTCTGGCACACCCATTTGTCCTTGCTGGAAGTAACTGCCTACCATGCCAGGCCTGGCTGTGCTAGGCCTCCTCCTGGCAGCTCTCCTGGGCCTTGGGACGGGGACCTCCTTGTGCCTGTCACGGCAACTCAGGATGCAAGGAGACTACATGTTGGGTGGGCTTTTCCCCCTGGGCTCAGCTGAGGAGGCCAGCCTCCGCCACAGGACACGGCCCAGTGGCATTGTGTGCACCAGGTATGAAGGTGGGCAGCTGGGGCAGAGGGAGGGTGTGTGCCCCGGTCTGTGGTGCTCCCAGGAAGGGGTGAGGTGCAGCCACCTGCGGCCCTGTGTGGCTTCAGGTTCTCGTCCCTTGGCCTGTTCCTGGCGATGGCCGTGAAGATGGCTGTGGAGGAGATCAACAACAGTTCTACCCTGCTGCCCGGGCTGCACCTGGGCTATGACCTCTTCGACACATGCTCAGAGCCCATGGCCACTATGAAGCCCAGCCTCATGTTCCTGGCGGAGTCAGGCAATAGCAGCATTGCTGCCTACTGCAACTACACGCAGTACCAGCCCCGCGTGCTGGCAGTCATCGGGCCCCATTCGTCAGAGCTGGCCCTCATCACGGGCAAGTTCTTCAGCTTCCTCCTCATGCCACAGGTGGGCCTGCCGCTCCTGTGTCCCCCATGGGCCCTGCCTGAGGGAGCCCTGACGCCAAGGGTCTCTCGGTCACCACAGGTCAGTTACGGGGCCAGCATGGACCGACTGAGCAACCGAGACACATTCCCGTCCTTCTTCCGCACGGTGCCCAGTGACCGGGTGCAGCTGGAGGCCGTAGTCAAGCTGCTGCAGAAATTTGAGTGGAACTGGGTGGCTGCCTTGGGCAGTGACGATGAGTATGGCCGGGAGGGTCTGAGCATCTTCTCAGGCTTGGCCAACGCACAGAACATCTGCATTGCACATGAGGGCCTGGTGCCACCCCTTGGCGCTGATACCCTGCAGCTGGGTAAGGTGCTGGACGTGCTGCACCAGGTGAACCAGAGCAATGTGCAGGTGGTGGTGCTGTTTGCTTCCTCCCAGGCTGCCCACGCCCTTTTGCGCTACAGTATCTACCACAGCCTCTCGCCAAAGGTGTGGGTGGCCAGTGAGGCCTGGCTGACCTCAGACTTGGTCATGACACTGCCTGGCATTGCCCAGGTGGGCACTGTGCTTGGCTTTCTGCAGCGGGGTGTCCAGCTGCCCGAATTCTCCCAGTATGTGGAGATGCACCTAGCCTTGGCCTCTGACCCAGCCTTCTGTGCCTCTCTGGGTGAAAAACCAGACCTGGAGGAGCACGTGGTAGGGCCACGCTGCCCCCAGTGTGACCACATTACCCTGCGGAACCTGTCGACAGGGCTGCTGCAGAACCTGTCGGCTGGGCAGCTGCACCACCAGATTTTCGCCACCTATGCTGCCGTGTACAGTGTGGCTCAGGCCCTCCACAACACGCTGCAGTGCAGCCCCACGAGCTGCCCTGCACGGGAGCCTGTGCGACCCTGGCAGGTGAGGATAGGGCTCCAGGGTTCAGTGCTGGCCCCTTACTGGACAGGGCCAACACCCATCTTAGCTGGAGGTAGCTGATGGGTCAGCCCCGCTTCCCTACCCCATCCCCCAGCTCTTGGAGAACATGTACAACATGAGCTTCCGTGCTCGAGGCCTGGCACTGCAGTTCGACTCCAAGGGGAACGTGGACTTGGAGTACGACCTGAAGATGTGGGTGTGGCAGAAGCCGACACCCAGGCTGCACACTGTGGGCACCTTCAATGGCAGCCTTTGGCTCCAGCCCTCACAGATGCACTGGCACATGCCAGGCAACCAGGTGAGCATGAAACACACGGGTCCCCACCACAGTGGTGCCCCAGGGCCAGGCTGGCCTCGGGAACGGGGGGGGGGGGGGTCTCTGGGTCTCAAGGTGCCCGTGGATGGAGCCAGACACTGCATCCCCACACCCAGGTGCCTGCATCCCGGTGCTCTCGGCAGTGTGAAGAGGGCCAAGTCCGCCGCGTGAAGGGCTT